>NW_011967184.1:141530-220923 GCF_000949405.1 Vollenhovia emeryi | reverse complement strand
CCCCATTTGCGCGCGAAACCAGTTCATCTTCCGCGCCCGGATCGCCTTACGCGACTGGGTTGACAACCTTCCACGCATACGCTTCCTTGCGCGGAATCCCTGGAGGTTTTCGCTCATCTGCCGGATTGGATTCCACACCCGTCAATTTCCCGGCTTCACCCGCCCCCCGTCTTTTTCGCTCACATTCCCCGTTACAGACCCTCTCTCTCTCTCTCTCTCTCTCTCTTTCGTAAAATACTTCACGTGTCGTCACGTAATTTCCGGCACTGAGATAATAGTTCATTAATTAGCAATTCGCGAGTCGTTCGAGAAGAATGTGAGGAATCTCGGATGTTAGAAAGCAGTCCGTTTTTTTTATCATTGAACATTTCGATCTTCAATGATAAATAGCTCGTGTTTCTCCGGCTGGGATCTAACTTAGGAATTGTTCAATTTTACTTTGATATCTCCCTCCTCCAAGATCTGTTACCCGGGGCACTTTTTATTCGTGCGGGGACTCACGGCGAGATATTAAAGCGTGACCTTTCGAACTTCTCGCCCGCTCGGAAGCTCGCGAAACTCATTAAACTCGGGCGGATTATAATCAACTCGGTGCTTTCTGCGACACGCGGCCCGGGACTCCCATTCGATCTCCGTTCTCGTTACGTGGGTGATATTTTCCAGTATCCGGAAATAAGCGGAAACGGAAGAGGAAGCGGGCACGCCTGTTCGGCTCGGGCCACCGGAAATGGCGGCGTTCCGCCTCGTAATAGGTGGCCCTTTCTTCAAAGGAATTAAATTCGCTCGAGGCTGTTTTCTTCATGGAGAGGGGAAAAGGGGAGAGTCAGTCTTATTTCGGCGCTTGAATAACACGATAATACGCGCGATAAGTAACTCATTTATTCCCGCCGCGTAATTTGCATCGATTTAAATCTTGTAAGTGGTTCCCGGATTCCTCGCCGGAGATGATAATTTGCGATTCAGATGCGCTGCAAATTAGCAAAAGGAAAAACACGCGCGTCTGCTCGCCAAATGAACGAGACGAATATTCGGACGTCCAAGAGCAAACATGTTTCCGCTCTCGAGCCACGTTATCGCCGCCTTCGAATTGCGATAAGTCAGCCGGTAACGCGGTAAGTGGTTTTTTTTTTAATTAAGCGACGTTTCAGTTATCTGTTAATTTTCCGCGGTAATTCGAAGACAAGCGTGCTAATTGCGCGGGATGACGAGGCGGGGGGAGGTGAGTTCGTGGGGGAGAGACACGCGCGTCAAACGGCGAAATTGGAGCAAGGCTCCAGCTGAAACGCAATCGCCGGGCGATCGGGGCTCGTTCCTGTTCTCGCGCTCCTACACACGTCACCGCGAAGCGCGGCGCTATTGTTATTGCACCTTGACGTAGCCGTCGGTTTCGCTGCGGTTTAATAAAACCGAGTTATTTCTAACTCGCGACGTGCCGGCGCGGCGGCGGAGGGGGACGCGCGAAAGTCAGCCGTCATCTCGAATAAATTGTCGCGCGGGACAAAACACGCGGCTTCGGAGGATAAATCGGGGTGAGGCGGGCGGTAAATGGGATAAAAAAAAAAGAGACGCAAGAGTCATATTCATCAAGAATGCATGCCGAGGTGACGCGCGAGAACGGTCGATTCATGAATAAGAATTCGGATCGAGATAGTTGTCGCCCCGCGAGCTCGATTTCACGGGGCGACGCGGTTCTCCGTTCAGCTTCCGTAGAGACGTTTCGATCATTTCGTCAAGTTTTCGGGAGGAACCGGCGCTTCGGCAGAAACTAGTAAACGAGAGGACTTCGAGGAAGGCTCCGACTGGCATAATGAGAGAGAGGAGGGGGGGGGGGTTCGACCGCGATGACGTACACTGCTATTCATTAATGCCTGGACCTGCACTTTTATCACCATTCTTCGCATCTATACAAATCACAGAGATTCAGGCTGTATGTATGTACTACCGCGGGGACTTGTGTAGAGGCTGTGTGTACTACAGCCTGAAACTCATCGGCGTATAGATCGGAATAAAGAGTATGACAATGTGACTCCGTAGTAAGACCGAGGTCCAGGCATCAATGAATAATAGCAGTGACGGACGCGATGGTTGCGACTAGAGCTGTTACTTTCCATAACTTCGAAGCTTCGAAGTTTGAAGTTAACTTCGAAACTTCGAAGTTCGAAGTTAAATTCGAAGCTTCGAAGTTTCGAAAATTTATTCGTGCGAGTGACGAATTTCTCCGACGAACACTAAAAATATTGTAAATAAAAAGTACTAATTTATATACTATATATTGAGAAATAGGTAATTACTCGTACTTTTAAATTATAATTTTCAAATACTATAACATGTAGATTACATATTTGTTTAAGATCGCGTAATTAAATCTTGAAAATTAGTACTTTTTGTTTACAATATTTTTAGTGTTCGTCGGAGAAATTCGTCACTTGCACGAATAAATTTCGAAACTTCGAAGCTTCGAATTTAACTTCGAACTTCGAAGTTTCGAAGATTCGAAGCTTCGATGATTTCGAAGTTAACTTCGAACTTCGAAGCTTCGAAGATTTTGAAACTTCGAAGTCAACTTCGAAGCTTCGAATTACTTCGAAGCTTTGAATCTTCGAATATCGAAGCCTTCGAAGGTAATCACCAGCCCTAGTTGCGACACCCTGGTCTTAAACGAATGCGGATTTAGAGTCGGGGTTACGTTCCAAAGTCTCGTCCCCGAGGGATATTTCACTCAACGGCCGTTCCGAAACAATTTCGAGCGTTTCTCGAGTAAAATTCTCCTCGGAGAAACGCGGCTACCTTTTTTTCTTTCCGTCCGCCTTCATTGCGACGCGGGCCGCGCGCGTCCGCGTGATTACGCGGCGTAATTTACGACGGCGCGTTCTCGCGCATCGAAATGCGACGATTCTGCCGGCGAGACGTGCCTTTCGAGACTCCGTCTCGCGCGGCGATAAGATAACCGGAGAAAGAGAGAGAGAGAGAGAGAGAGAGAGAGAGAGAGAGAGAGAGAGAGAGAGAAGGGGGGATAAAGAGCGAGAGCTGTTAAATTGGAATCTTGGGCTCCCGGCGCGTTCGTTTACCCCTCGTGGCACGCGGCCGCGGAGAGCGGAGTCTATTTCGGAGAGATTTACGGAACATCCACGACACGGTCTTTTACGTAACGCGCAATTTTAATGTACGCGTCGTATTGTTCGCCGCTGCTGCGCGCCGAAAGTTGCCAAGCTACCGTGACGCAACGTCAATCGGGAGGAGAATTTCAGTCTCCCTTCGCCGCCCCGAGACGCGGCGATACGGCCCCCGGTGCATTGTGTTCGGCGTTGAGGCGCAATAAATATCGCCGCGCTATCCGCACGCGCGCGAGTTTGGCGTATGCAAAGCTGGTCGGCCAACGCTGCTCTTACGTCACCGGTAGACATCGGCTAGGATGAATGCGCGCGGCGCGATGCGGCTCGCCATTGACCGGCTCCGCATTGCGCGTCAATTCCGCATTAATTTGATCGCGTTTGGCGCTTCATTGTCCGAATTAATTGCCGACGTACTGGCCCAAATCGCGACGTTCCGTCGCGTAATTTATTTTCGAAAATAGCTGCGGCGTTTCACGCGTATACGTGCAAAGCTGACGCGCGTTATTGATCATCATTTATATGTGTATAATTAATAATGCAGCTGTATATCAGTGCCTGAAAGGTGATAAGCGGTGTTAAGTCACTTTTTTTTTGCAAAAACGAGACTTTTATTCCTCACTTTTTCGATCAGTTTGACAAATTTATTAAAAAACCGTGATTTAATATTGTTTACCTCTAAGCCATATAGAATGTTATATCCGTTTCGTTTCAATTAATTGTGCAAAGTTTGGGACTTGAGACGTGCGAATTTGGGAGAACAAATCAATTCAGTCGTGAGACACGATCTAATCGCGACAGCGTGGATTCGGATAAGAGAATCGTCCGATAAATGCAAACGAGATGCGTGAGACACGATCTCGTCATATTTCGATAGTCGTTTCTACGTTTTCTAATTTTTACCCTGTCAAGATGCTCGAAGCGCGAGAGCTCGAGCAAAAGTCAGCGTGATTTTTCCCTCGATCTCATTTCTTTCTCGCTCTGCGCTCGCTCATTCGTTTGTACTTGCGTTTTTGCAGGGACTCCTGGATAAGTACCTGATCCCCAAGGCTAGCAATGCCGAGAGCAAAGTATTCTACCTCAAGATGAAGGGTGACTACTACAGGTATCTCGCAGAAGTCGCCACCGGTGAAACCAGAAATAGTACGTATCGATCCTGCCTCGCGGGCTTGATCGCGGGGCGAGACGGATCTCGAAACGGGCGGGACCCGAGGAGATTGTCTTCCGTAGCGGTGCAGTCGTGACTTCTCGGCGTCAATTCTGTATCTTACAATGTAGCGAAAATGGTAAAAGCGAGGCAACTTTGTCTCTTTCTGAAGGCCCGCGCGTCCACGATGCCTGGAACTTGGTCCAAGTTCTAGTTCCGAGAAACGTGTAGCCAGTCAATTTGCAGCTTTTATGGAATAGCTAGAACTTGGACCAAGTTCCAGCATCGTGGACACAGGCCTTAACCTTTAGAGGGTCGGAGTGGCCAGGAGCGAACTTGAAAACTTTGCGGAACATGTAGATTACATATATGCATAAATTTTCTGTTTAAAAAAATTACGAATTTCAATAGAAGAATGCCAGCCCTCTACGGGTTAAGGGGGCAAACGGTAAGAGACAAAGCTAGTCACTTTAGCCTTTTCGTAATGTTGTAAGATGCGAACTGATGTCGGCGCGGCTGGTGTAAGATGTCAAAATGCACAATTTATCGCCTGCACCTCGGCGATCGCGAGATGATCGAAGGTCCTCGACTCTCTCGTTTCGATCGCCTCCTCCACGTGATCGATGCGACTGCGTCCAGTAGTGCGAGCGCTCGAGATGAGATACACTTCTCTCGGAGCCGGGCACTCGACGCAGCTGCATCGGCAGATGCTTCGTTTTGACTTATGGGCGGATCCCTGGACTTCGTGGATCGGAAGTGGAGTCAGTTGCGGCTCCGGTCGGTCGCAGTGAAAGTCGGTTGCCACCTTCGCGAGTGAAACTCTAGTCGCGAGGATTTTTAAAGAATGTCTACAAAGATATTAATTTTGACATTTTTGTATTTTCGTTTTCTCATATTCATTTGACGTTACTTGTCCTGATCATGTCAGATGTCGAAGATCCAAGAACTCCGTTTCTTGAATCGATAAAAGAATGTTTATCGGAATTCACATTAATCAGAATTACAAAGAAGTTCTGTATTTTTATGAAATTTATATAAGACGAAATTCACAAAGCCCAGGGAATTGCAGACATTCATATTTACAAATTTAATTATTGTTATATATTGTTATATATTTAAATTAGATTTAGATGAAAACAGATAGAATGCATGTATTCGCGCGACATGTGATAAAAGTGCTCTCAGGTGCTTGCTAATCGAGTGATTTCCACTTCGAGTTGCATTTCCAACTTTCCGCGACTCAAATGCACGATAATTATTAAACGTTACAACTGCGTTCGGACAAAATATCAATGCACATAAATTGCCTTAAAGCGCGTGGGAGCAATCGAGCTGCTTAGAATCTGAGCAAGTCGAAACGGTTAATCTATACGTTTCACTGGAAACAAAATAAAAATTGAAAGCCTTCCATCAATGCACAAATTTTAGTTCTTTCGCGACGACTCAAAGCGCGGTGAAAATTCACGTTACATGCCTCTACAAGTTCCAAGCAGCTCTCGAACCGACTTGATACGAAGCGTGTTAGCTCACGCAAGAGCAAAAAAAAAAACAAGACAGACACACATGTTGATGATCCACGTAATATCCCAGCCGTGGTAGACGACAGCCAGAAGGCATACCAGGATGCCTTCGAAATCAGCAAGTCAAAGATGCAGCCTACCCACCCGATCAGGCTAGGTCTCGCCCTCAACTTTTCTGTCTTCTATTACGAGATTCTCAACTCACCAGACAAGGCCTGTCAACTGGCCAAACAGGTACACGACCCGGAGGAGCTAATCGTTATTTTTCTAGCCATTCCGTGGGGTAGAGAGTGAGAGAACTCGGTGACGGGAGATGATTGGTAGTGATGGTGCATGGTGGTGACAAAAGTTTACCTTACACAAGCGAGCCTCGCTCTGTCGACTTGCCTACTTCCGTCCTACAAAGATCGGCATCTTCTTCCAGTTTGCCACTTCGAGACGTCGTTCTCGTTTGGCGACTGTCCCGAGACCCGGCACGAGTCCAGCTTTAAACGGACTCGCGACGTTGTAAAATCTGTGCGATATGGTAATAACTTACTTGCAAAGTAAAATATCTGACTAAAAAAACTGACGAAATGTTACGTGTATATGTACGCGTTGGAAAAGAATTTTTCAAATCGCAGAATCCAATTGCTCGCGTTAAAAATGCCCGGCCCTTGCGGGATTTTAATACGGCGGCGGTACATTTGTTTCTTTACGTCCTTCAACAATCGCTCGCGATAAATATCTTCCGAGACAACAGCGTAATTGTTTAACGCGGGTTTAACAATTGAGCGCTATTTTCTATTATTATAGTACGCAGCTGCCGATTGGTGTGCTTAAAACACATTCCCGCAAATAGCACGTGTAAAGTGTCCGATGCGCGGGAGAGAGCGCTTGTATTTTTAATAATGTCGTCGGTGAACGACTCGCGATGACTCAGGACGGAGATGCCACGTCCCAGCGGGGTCACGTCGTGGAAGATCGGTGACGATTTATGGACACGGTCCGTTCAAGGCCGTGAGTCCCGAGCGAAACGACACGCGCCGGTCTTTGTGGGACAAGACGCGAGGCAAATCGCTGAGATTCGCTTGCGCTTTTCCCTTCCTTTGTCCAGCTTTCGCGCACACCCCATCCTCCCCGCGCGTTCCTCTCCCGACGGCGAGACGACAATTTATTGTTACTTCGATGGCCGCACGGCGCAAAAATGAGGTCGTGGAAGGTGTAATCTGACTAGAGGCCGATTTGCATTTGCAGCGGTAGTCGAGGATTCGCAGAGGGCGTACCAGGAGGCGTTTGACATTGCGAAGGCGAAAATGCAGCCTACGCACCCGATTAGGCTCGGCCTTGCCCTCAACTTCTCCGTTTTTTATTACGAAATTATCAATTCCCCGGCTAGAGCCTGTCACTTAGCCAAGCAGGTTAGTGGGAAGGATTGTGCCGGGCTTTGTGGCTTGTGACGCTGCTCGCTGCGTGATAGTTTTCTCCAATAAATCCCCTGTTACATGCATTTAATGCGTTCGCCGTCCAACCGGGTACGTGATAAGACTGCTGATAAGAGGACGAGAATTGGAGCTACGTATTCTGATTGAGGCGCTCCTGCTGAAATCTCGGTCTTTCTTCGCGATTCGAGCGATAAGGGGAGAGTAAGAACCGCGCATTTCGTTTCTTCGTTGAATTAAAGAGACAATGACATATATTTATTTTTTACGTCTATATTTAAGTCGCGGGGGATCAGCAGTCTTACTATGAAATCGATAGTTCTTGCCGTGTGAATTTATCCTATCTACTCTCTAATGACCAAATCCCCCCCCCCCCTCCCCCAATTTGATATAATTTTAACGTTAATCTGGATGTGAATGCTGTGCCGTTTAATCTTTTTTCCCCGAATTGCTAATACATGATTAATAAACTGAGATACTTGTCCACTCTGTGCCGCACTAACCACCCCGCATCGTATTCTCTATTTATATTAATCAACAGTTTGATTTGTGCAATTATAGATATAACTTATGAATATTTGACAAATTTTATATAATTGTACTCGCAGAGTTTTATTTCCTCATTAAAAAGAAACGTACATTTTATAATGCTACGATTACATGAATTTATTTGAAAGTGAAATTATTCTTCTATTAAAAAGATAACGTTGTGATTTCTATGACACGGAACAAAATAGATAATAGGAGAAAGAAGCCGAATGAAGAGTGTCTGACGCATTTGTTGCTCTTGCAGGCGTTCGACGATGCGATCGCGGAGCTGGACACACTTAATGAAGACAGCTACAAAGATTCCACATTGATCATGCAGCTGCTGCGCGACAACCTCACTCTGTGGACCAGTGACACGCAGGGCGACGGGGACGAGCCACAGGAGGGCGGCGACAACTAACCTTCCTAAGCTTAAGTCCTTTCTAAACCTAATAAGAACATCCTATTCTCTATCGTCCCCCCGTCCCCCTGAAGTGCTCACCCATATGTCCATCCACCCAGATCCATCCATCCATGTCCACCTGACCTCTCGTCCCTCGCGTACCTCGTTTCCTTCTTTCCTTCCTTCCTTCCAATCGCAAGCCTCCCTTTTCCTTGAGTCACTCCCTTTTTCAGAAAAGAAAAACTGATCCCTCTCTCTTTTCTCTCTCTATCTTTCTCTCTTTTTATCCTGACATGACCGCACACTGCTGCCAATGCCACCGCCACAGCTGCTACGTCCGGTTCGAAAAATTCGAACGTCGAGGGCACCCGAATTATCCACTAATGCTCGATCGTGCCCGATGATTCGCGGACGATGACAAGAAAAGGATCTTAAAGATGAAACTTGGACTCGGAACTGGATTCTCGGTCGATAACCGGAGTAGAAGGGCGAGAACGTTGCTCGTGCGTGAAGCGTGTATCGAGTCAAACTGGTACACGAGAGAGCCATCATCGACGAGGAGAGAAGGACGATCGAGTAGGGCGTGGATCATTCGGTCTCTCGCGCGCGAAAATTTCTTAGACAAAAGAGATCCATCTATTCACCCGTTTGTATGGAGGAACTGGAAGGAGCGAATTGTGGATGAATAGAGGAAAGGACAGGAGGAGACACACACACACTCACATCTTCCCCGCATACCCTGTCTCGTTGACACGAAAATCATTGCGCGGACGCAGTCAACGCGTGCGTGCGCCCCATTGTCGATAACGCACATGGCGGGAAAACGAAAGCAAACGCTAGATCATTTGACTCTTGCGAATAGAAGACGAGAAAGTGATGTACTGCTAAAAGGGTAAATTTTACACACACACACACACACACACACATATATATACACATACATACACACACACATATACACATACATACACACACACATCGGGACGAGACATGGAATGCAGAGGACCGACCGACCCTCTGTCGTTACTCCCAAAATCTGCTCGCTGCTTACCATCTCAAAAGAAAAGAAACATAAAATTAGAACGAGAGAAAAGAAACAGCGCGGAGGTACGAGAAGAAGCGAAGAGAACGAGGAAATGAAAAGAAAGCACGCATGAATCTACTGCATTATATCCAGTTGTCATTTAAATTAAATTTCACATTGTCTAGCAAGTAACGAATATTATTATACGAAGGGAAGAGTGCAGGAGGAGAAAGGAGAGTAAAAACAAATACATTAAGTTATTAAGTTCCAAAATGGACATCAGTGGTGACTTGATTTTTCAAACGCTCTGTACTTTTTTATTTTCTTCTCCTCTCTCTCCAACATTACCACCATGATTATGCGCACACCATCTACATGCAAAATTCGACACGTCTTTTCCCGCACGCGGAGCTCTCCATCCTTTTCCTTTCGCCACGACCGGAAACCTCGCGATTTTACCGCAAGTCTGAAGTCGCGGTCCGGCGGTCGGAGACAAATTTCTTTTCATACTATGTCTCAAATCTTATCTACCGCGAAGAGAAAAGATTTAATCGATCAGGAGTCGTTGGTAACACACCGATAATTATTGTCACAATCGTGTTGTAACGCGAAGAGAAAGAGAGGACGTTTCTCGTCGTCGTTCTGTGCTCGTCGTCGCGGTCGTTCGCACACGTTTCCCCCCAAGTTTCGCGTGATCGTGGAACGGAATGCGGAAGAAGAAGGACGGGGATCCGAACGAGAGCCGCTCGTGGTTCCTATTGTCATCGTCGTGCGCGGAGACTACACACGTACGATACGTTATTAAAAGATTGCGTATTCTGGCGTCGGGACCTTCGATTTCCTCTCGTTCTTTCTATTCGACCGCTCCTCGTCTCTCTCTCTCTCTTTCTCTATACTATACGCAATTATATAATATATACACACACAGATATACATATATAAATACATATATTTATATCACGTACTCTTAGCAAATTCGTAGCGCGGTCGAGAAGAATGAAGAGAGAACGAATTGTACGCACACAACATACACACGAGTATAGATATATAGCCATGTATTTACTTTTGTCCTGCGATGTTCATTTTTTGAGGATTCGCGAGAAAATTAACGTGTTGCGAATCGCGATTTACAATTGCTCCTCGTAGACGGCATTGTGTAAGGTATCAAGATCCGGCTCCCTCGAGGAGGGTGAATCTCGCGACGCTTGCAAGGTTCCTCGAACGAGATGTATACATCGAGGAGAATCACGGGAGAGGGATTGTACGCGCGTTCGCATACACGATTGATTGATGGGGAATAGGACCGCGCGAGGCGATGTGTCGATAAATCACGCAGCGTATTCAAGTTAATTGTGTTGACAATTTTATAACGAACGACGCAGGGCTTCGTTCGACATGTACCACGTGTTTGAAGCGCGATGTAAGTATTTCGATCACTGTTAACGAAAACGAATTTAACGTTCTACGTTAGAGGGGAACTGCAAGATTCCAACGGGAGGTCAAAGACTATCAAATCACGCTCTCCGCTCGCGTTCGCCATATACGACGCGATGAGAGGAGGTAGAAGAGATGTGAAACGAGGAGCCGAACGCTCGTCCTCGTGGCTCTTCTCGTATATATATGTATAATTAAGTATATGTATATACGCGCGCGTATACTCTCTGACAGCACATATATATTCATACATACACACGTACACACATTTATATCACGCATATGTAATATCGCTAATGTCGGGTGACAGCCAGTTTCAGCAAGTTAGTCGCTAATTACACGTGAATGGGTAAACGTTTTCCTGTTATCGCGTTGATATTTCTCGATGTATAATCGGTGTCTTTGTCGCAACAAGATTGTCCGTAATCGCCGGGAAGGGAGAAACACGCGGGAATCTATCGTTCGGTTGCTAGAGAAGGAAGGGAGAAAGAGAAAAGAAACGAGAGTGAGAGACTGACGCGGAGTCGAAGAGACGATGAGCAGTGGACAGCAAATCCGAAACGGCGACTCTTCCTCTATCCACCTCCTCCTCCTCCTTCCGTCGAAACAGGAGCGAGAATGAAGCGTGTTATAATTTGTCGGCGATATCGGTTCCGCTTCTGTCGCGCGCAGGCCACGGAACTCGAGCCTGTACTCCGGCAGAAGTAGAATCCTGCGACTAGCGTCCGTTACAGACGAGGTCTTCTATCGTCGAGGCAGGATAGAGCGAAGACTATACAGATGACAAGAAATGAGATAACGTGAAATTTATTAACACAACCTGAAGATTCAATACGTTCGTGAAGACGCTTGTTTCTTGTCGTCCGAGTCTCGTTCCTGTAATTCTGTCTCGACCCGAGGAGACTCGAGATCGAAGAGTCGAACGATGAAGGCTGCAGGTATCATCTCTCCGATCCTATCTCTCCCCCGGAAAGTCCTCGGTGAACGTTCAACGAGGGCTAGCTGGGCGAGACCGGGCGGGCGTGTGTAATCGGAAATGTGGTAGCAAGAGATGCGTCGGAGCGTACGTGTTGATCTCGCGCAGCCGGCTCCCCGGATGTAACATCCTTCTCTCTTCGTCCCCACCTCTCGCGGATCCTGCTGAGGCTTCTCTTTCTCCTCCTTTCGCTCCTTTCTCTCGAATCTACTCTTCAGGGATGTTTTCTCCAATCTAACTTTATCCTTGTCCCAGCCGCCCACCACCCGATTCAACAAATCGAACGTTAACATCTTGTGTTCTTTTCATTTTCTGGATATTATGAATTTTCCAAAATAAACGTTATGTTTTTTTTTAATAATCCTGGCAGTGACTTTACTCAGTCGGGAGATCTATCGTCGTCAATGTCAGCATCGTCAGCATCAGCGGCAGCATCATCGTCATTGTCATAATCATCTTTATCTTCTCCTCAGTCTTCATCTTCATCTTCATCATTGCCAGCGGCTTCTTAGCATATAAAGAATTTCTTCGATCCTCTTTGCCATCCAGGTCTCCTCCTCTTTTAATCGACTGTCTCGAATGAAGGACGCGAGCTATTTTTTTTTTTTTTTTAGAACAATTTATGCGTACGTTGGCGATCGCGAGAGGAGCGACGACGGCACGTCTCTTCGTTCCACTACATCGAGCTCGGTCACGCGGATTCACACGATTTGTCCCTCATTGTCCTGGCTCTCCCTTCTTTTCTTCGTACCGAAAGCCATTGCCATCCACGTCCAGCCACCTATTCTCCTCTAGACATCCATTCTCTCCGCCTTCTCTTCCCTTCTCTCCCTTCTATTCTACCCCTTTCCTCCCCGACCCAAATTACGTTGTTCTATTTGTATTTATCATCAACCCATCGTAATTGTAAATTATAATTATTATAAACGTTTACACGAAATAATAAATTCTGATAAAATGTCTGAGAAAAAAAACCATAATCCACAGTTGTGTGTCTTGCTTTGCGACGACGATTGCCATCGTGCCGGAGGGAGGCGTTTGCGCACGCTCGACGATGTTTCACGATCCCGGAACAAAAGTCGAGATTACACAACATGCGGACTTGATCGCGAATCATTGTAAAGGATTCCAGCACAATGTCGCTTATCAATAAGATGTCTCATTGGATCGGAATGACTGCTTTCTTTTGGGATCCACGATTCGTTCGACACTTCGAAGCGATTCGTTCCGTGCTGTCTGAAAGATCGGCATTGCAATCTGCGAAATGCCAAGTAATCTGAGTAAACGCTTGAAATACGTAACATTTTGATAATATCGCGTAACACGATTACTCATCGAATTTTGTATGGACGAACGTTCGAACGTCACGGAGCGCATTAATGTTTACTACGTACAGTTCCCAGAAGCGTTTTCATCTTTTATCTCAAAATCCTACTTGCCTGTTGACTTCGATTCCACAGGACGATATTATATCTTGTATAATTTTTATCCCGCCGAGCTCTTTTTTTTTTTTAAATTTACCGATCAATCATTCAACGACCGACATACGGCTCGTTTCTTTTGCGGCAGCTCGGGCGATGGCAGAAATTGCTGCTGCGTCGTCAAGAAAGGATCAGAAAGAGAGAGAGAGAGAGAAATAGTAGAATAGCAGGAGAGAAGAATATTCGCGTAAGGGCGATGTCTAGCATGATCGAGGTTTAGCAATATCGAGAGCATGTAGAGACTTTTTCATGTACTTGAGACGCAAAGGGATATTTATTATGATTGCTATTATGGGTATCATTGTGCTAGATGTATCCCTGTCCTTTTACACCCCCTTCGCCCTACCCTACCCTGCCCTGCCCTGCCCCCTGCCTGCTCCCCAATTTTTCTTGTCGATGGTATATCTACACATGTACTTGTATACACGACTTTCGCATTATGTATACGTACATATATATATGTATGCATACATTATTGAGGAAACATGATAAAAGATACGACGCGAGATACATATATGTATATGTACGCGTGCCTTTTCCGACAAGAAAGGCCTATCTACGATTAATCATGCTAAATTTTTTGCACAATTTATACGTGTAGCCGATACGAAGTACGAGATTACGGTTTTTGCTAACGAGAGTAGCGAATTACCACTTAATGCGCGAAGTGACAGGACGCGGAGTGGTCGCGCGGCGGTGAGGAGGAACAGATTCGCGGGGAGGAGACCAAAAGAGAGGAGGGACAGAAGGGAAACGCGGGGAGGAAAAGGAAATTCCGAATCGGAGCGTCGCACCCTGTCGACTTGTCCTTTGCGGACTTCGTGGCCGCTCGATTCGACGGCGCAGCCACTTGTCGCGAGACTAGATAGGGAGACGTGTAGATCCAGGGCGAGTCTCAACCCGGTGGGGGTCGCGCGACACCCTTCGCCAATCTCGAGATCGCACGATCGAGGATTGTAATCCGAAGGAAGGGTCCTCGGATCGTCTCCGAGGGAGAAAAGGAGAAAGGAAGATAGGGAAAGAGAGAGAGAGAGAGAGATCTCTCGCGTCCAGGCCGGGGTTGAGAGTCTCCGCGTTAGGTGTAGAATACCATTTTCGTGCGGTAGACGAGCTCCCGCAGTAGACATTCCTTGGGACACCGGGGCGGCAAAACCAGAAGGGTTTGCTACTTCAGTCACCGACCGTACCATTTCGTCCTCGCGCCAGCAATCGAATCTGTACGGGAATTCTGTAACTTGCTATCGAGGTTTTTCGATAACGTCAACCAGGAACAACCAATGAAAATCTACGTCCTTTTCGAAGATCGTCCTCGCCATTGGCTGTCGCTAGTTAACGATACCGAAAAGCATCCATTGCAAGTTACAGAATTCCCGTACTGGGCGCCTATCGCGGAAATGTTCGAAACTCTGTTCATTTACTTCCTAAATTTTTATTTCTATTTCCATGACAGATACCCCGAGGACTTTGTCTTGCCACGTGATTTAGAGCGGAAGGGAAAACTTTTTGATTGGATATAATACGGAAACGTCTTCGCGACTTGTTCGGTAAAATCGCTCTTGCTCGACTTCGAATACAATCGTGTCTTCAGGTTCGTTCGCGCGAATGCGCCCACTCTCTTTTCTTCTCGCATCGCATTGCCGTGGCGCTTCGGGGTGTTGCATCAGGCGTTTGATGCAACGTTGCGTCAACCCGCTTCCGGTTCCCGTCGGCCGAAACGCCGAGGGGGAATCCCTCTCCGCGGCAGCGATCGAATCGCGTCTTTCGAACGGTCCGTCGGCGAAGCGGTCTTTTCCTTTCCTCCGCGACATTGACTTGGATGCGGGCCTTCGATTTTGTCGCCGCGCGTGCCTCGCTAGAACGAAGGTTTTTTTCCTCGGTTTCGCTCCTCTACGACTGTAGCCTGTTTTTAGCTGTCGCTCCCGTAACCCCCTCGCCCCCTCACCCGCTCCCCCGCCCCTCCCCCATTCGATATAGATCAATGCTGTTTCAATCGAAATATAATACACGTTAAATGGATTAACAAAAAGAAACAAGACGACGCTGATACTTGGCGGGGTGGTGTTTGTAAATAAAAGCTGTCAAAGCGACGATTCAGGTCCAGTCATTTCACCCACATCAATCGCTGGCGTCGGGAACGCGGATTTCGAGGCCTCGCGCAACGGAGGTCTCGCATATTCAAGGCCCGAACGCACGAAAAAACTTCAGACTTGAGGGAAATGACCAATGTCTGTCGAGAACGTAAGCGGCCATTTTGAAGCTTAAGCAGTGCTGAAAGCTCCGATTGGTTGAAAATCTTGAGTCTTAAGTCTTTAGTTGCTTAAGTCCCAGTCTACAATAGAGATTTAAGCCCTAAGCCTTAAGAAATTGACTAATCACAGTCGCGCATTCTACTCATACTTGACCGTGATTGGTCAATTTCCTAAAGCTTAGGGCTTAAATCATCTATTGTAGACTGGGACTAAGTCTCCTTGTGTGTTTCCAGCTTTACTCTCGCGCCGTTGACACCGAAGACCGCGAAGTTAACCGAACTAACGCAAAGGCCCAGCAGGTGTTTTGATTCCGATAAAATGTCTCTTCGGCCGATCAAATCGTCTTTTTGCAGGAATAATATACAGAACGCTTTTTTTTATTAAGCTCAGGGGTTTTCTATTAAAAGCGGGACTATCCCTCGTTCGTTTTAGCTGAAATCACATGTCGGACGTCTTCGATATCGGCTGCCTGTGTTTCAATATAGAGCCATTCGACGTTCCGAGGATCATCGGCCAGGATTCGTCCAAGGGATCATCGGTCTCGGAAACACCGAGCGTTTCTGAAGTGGAACTGGACCCGACGAATATCGTTTCCTCGCGGTCGTTCTTTGCAGGGGAAATTGGACGCATTGCGGCGTGCAACGCGCGCGAAGGAACTCTGCGGATTTTGAGTTTTCGCTGGCGTTCGCAAGGTACCAATATCGCGGATCTTTGTACCCCGCCAGACTTTGCTCGGAGAGTCACGCGCGAGGCTGTATCGCGTCGGCGGCGAACGAGTCGCGTCATTATCAGTCGGCCGTCGCGCTCCGTCCTGAAAGGTGCGCTGCGCTGTTCGAGCTGGCCTTTGCGCTCCAGTCATCACGAGGTGGAACGTCGACGACGATCGACTCTTGATAATAAACGGCTGGATCAACGAAGCGGTCGAGCCACGCGAGAAAGCTATCTCTAGTAGCACAGTGTATTGGCTAAACATTGGGCCAATGTTTAACCGATGTTGGCCCATGCACTGTGCTACTCAAGGTGCTCCTAGGGACGTTGTGCGCAATGATAAACGGAAATAAGATCCTTCTTCAAGTCGCGTTTTAATTGTCGGTAAATAATTAACTAGAGACTTTCGATATTAAAATTAACAGGAAGTAGCGAGCTTCGAGAGTCAAACTTGGGTTAGCTGTGCGCAAGTTAACGTTGTGTAACATTTAATTAATAATTTGATACCAAGAATAAGTCGTACGTCACGGCTGTGCGTTGAGCGCGTCTCCGGCGACGCGCGAGATAAATAATCTCAAACTCTTCGACGAGCACTTGAAGGTGAGTGTTTAAAAATTGAATGTGCAAAGATAGTGTAATGCCCTAGTGGCACAGTGCACGGACCAAACGTTGGTTAAACATTGGCCCAACATTTGGTTGTGCCGGGCTAATGTTTAGCCGATGCACTGTACTACTAGGGTGCTCACAGAGGGAATCGCAGAGAAAGTCTGCTTCTGTTCGTAGCCTGCAAAATACTAGAAATGAAAATTGTAATTAGCCGGCAAAGAGAGGTGGCGTCCACTCGTCGAACTGAAGGAACGTGAGATTGACAAACTGGAGCCACGACAAGCGAGGCGAGGAAGACTTTTTGAACGTTCACCTGCGCCCCAACTTATGAAAATGAACTGTCATCAGGTAGGTTTATCTTCTTTTTCCTAATGGACAGAATGGATTAGGAAACAAACGCGCGCAATAGAGATTGAACAATTTTGTTGCACGCTGTCACCTCGTATATTCTCTTCCATCTTAAGGGGTTACAACACTCTAGAGTAGGGCTGTTTTGATAACTTCGAGGATTCGAAGCTTCGAAAGTTCGAAGGAAATCACCAGTCCTACTCTAGAGCCCCCAAAAAAGCCAATTTTCGGTGAAAATTTCAAATACCAATATCTTTTTCATTAGACTTTCGACCCGAGTGTTTTAAGTATGAAAATGTTCTGCTATGCGGTCCGCAACTTAATCTTGGCATTATTTTCTGCATAAAAGCTAATAGAAAAATTTACCGGCGCAAAAACTATATTCGAATGTGTTAGTAAAACAGATGTCGACAGGCAAGGCAGAGACAAGAGACTTTCGCGACTCAAGTTTTTCTCTGCCTTGCCTTACGTCTGCGACTTAAGACAGTCTTAACTGAGACCCGAGACAGAATCTCCCGTCGAGCCGGGAGGGACGGACTCTCGTGGCTAAGGCTGATGGCAGACAACTATCCGTAAGCGCTTAAGACTGACGTAGCCGTAAACTTAAGGTAAGGCAGAGAAAAACATAAGCCGTAAGGAACACGTGTTCTACGGCTTATGTTTTTCTCTGCCTTACCTTAAGTTTACGGCTACGTCAGTCTTAAGCGCTTACGGATAGTTGTCTGCCATCAGCCTAACTTCGCGGATCTCTTTCGGCGCACTTGAGCCCGTTCCATTTTTTCGAATCTTCCGCCTCGCGCGCGCGACCCGTTCGAAATCGCGCGGGCGCCGCGATTGGCCCGGGCGATGGCGGCGGCGGCGGCGGCGGTGGGGGGTGGCGCGCGGCCAGCCTAAAGGTCACCTTCAGTCGCTCGGACGTGGCCGCGGCGGTAGATGTCCGTCAGAGGAGCGCCAGCAGTCGGTGGGACGTCGTCGTTGCGGTCTTCAGTCGCGTCTTTCTGGTGAGTCGAATCGCCCGTCGACGACGTCGCGGTCGTCGATTTTCGAGTGCGCGGCGCACACCGACGTCCGTCGTCACCGCCGCCGCTGTCGCCGTCGACGTCGCGGCGCCTGACACCTGCACGCGACTGTCAATTGATCGGTCAAAGTGGTCGAGTGATCGCGCGACACCCGTCGACTCGCCTCGAGTCCGCTCCGCGTCGCATCCCGGCGAACCGGCGGGCGAGCGGATGACACCTACTGGTTGTACGATCTCGTTTTAGGTGGCCGCCGAGGGTGCTTTTAGGTTAACCTCTCGCTAGGTAGACAGGCACGATTGCTCGCCGCGGTAGGACGGCGTAACGATTCACGCGACGCTCGTGCGGTAAATAATGTGGGCTCTGTCTCGACGTGTACTGGACAATTGGACGGGGCAATTTTTGGAATGTCGTGCAATTATCGTAATTCACGGATCGTAGTTGCCCGCCAGCGATCGATTCTCGTCGCTCGGCGCCTCGGTGCCAATTGCGCTCTTAACAGGAGCGTCGTATAGAAGAACCGATTGTCACCGCAGCATCCGTCGCGCGCGCGGAGCATATATCTCGCGATGACACAATTGCATCTTCCGCGCGCTGCTTATCTCGCGCGATCGCGCGTCGACCGGAGCGAGAGCGGCGCCGACGGCCTCGAGAATCTCGAGTTTGATCCGCCTCGATTCTATCCTTTTCTTTTTATTGCCGCGGAAAGTTACGAGCTCTCCGTTCTCGCGTAAATTAGAACGCGACGCGGCGCGACGCGACGCGCCGGACGGAAAAAGCTTGTCCGGCTGGCGACCAGCGGTAACTTCGCAGTCGCGAATTGTTGACGCGCCTCCCCTCGCCCTGAAACCCAGCCAGATTTCGCTCGCGCACGTGTCATTTAATTTTAAAACGCGGCACTCGCGTGTCGCAACCCTCAGTTCCGACAGCTTCGATCCGGATTTTTCCGCGCCCGCGGGCCACCCGCGTCGCGGTTTCCCCGCGAAGTTCCTTCCGCTTTCGGCGAAACTGGTTTTTTTTTTTTTTTTAAAGCGTTCGAGCTCTCCGGTCTTTTTACGTTTCTTCTCAATGTTGTTTGAAATATTTAGGCTATTTATCTGTCGTCTTCTTTGAATGTGCGATTCGGTAAATGTCGGATATTTACGTTTGAATGTAAAATGCAACCAGAGATATGCAACTCCGATATATTCCTCCCCTTTATGTATTACTTTATTACTAAAATAATTCCACAAAACTATAAAATATAACTGCCGGAATTTAAGAAATTCTACGTAAATTGACAAAGTGTTGGAAAAATCAACATAAAAATGCTAGAATTGGAACATTTTTGTTAATTTTTGTAATATTCCACAAGTAAGCAGATGTTTTAATTCTTTAAGACCTTGTTGTTTCTCAAATTTGTAAAACTAGTAAAGTTTTGTACTGATTTTTACAAGATTGTACATTTTCATGAAATACTACTTGCAATTATTTCTTGATTTGAGAACATTGTAACTTGTGGTACTATTTCGTAGATATTTAAAAAAAAATTAATGTTTCACCGAAGATATAAAAATTTCTACAAATTTCTATCTCATTTCTATCTCTATCAATCTCAATTTTTCCGCTAGGGAAAGCTTGTGCACCGAGAGACTTTCCTCTTAAAATTTATCCTGAAAATCATATAATCGTGGGACATGGCATTTTGAAGAACTTTACGAGAGTTTTTTGAAATTTATACCATGCGTTTAACTAGTAAACTGTATGGTAAAATTTCAAAAAGCTCTCAAAGTTCTCCAAAATGCCAGATCGTCCCACGATCACACGATTTTCAGGATGGATTTTAAGAGAAAGTTCTCTCCGTTTATACATTTCTTCTTTTTGGTTACTCAAGAATCAGAATGCAATTAATTGACGTACATTTACGTAAATGATTTAGGTTGCGGTCAAGCTGCCGCTACAAATGCTTCCAAGTGCTTCTCTTCTCTTTCTACCTTTACTGAAAGAAAGGAGAAGAAGATACTTAGAAATATTTGAAGCGACAGCTTGACCGCAGCCTCACTGGCGCAACAATATATTCCGCGCTATACTTTATTGTTTGTTTTTTATTACAAAATGAACAGCTGCGATATGCGTGTCTCGATTTGATGGAAACGAGGTTAAAATTTCGCGTAATCAATGTGAAAATTGTTAATCGCGCGGGGAAAAATGTCCGAGGGCCATCGAACCGTTCGGTGCTGTTGCACAAATGCAATTTACTCGGCAAGTTACGCGGAGGGCGACAGCGATTCGGACGACGCGGACGCTCCAGATGCACGCGGAAGCGTCGCGGAAACGCAGGATGCGGAAAGAAGCTCGAGTTACGTTAGAGTTGGGTCCTCGCAGGTGTCCAGGGACACCTCGCAAAGGTCCATCGCCGTTAACGTGCTGAAGAAAGCCGACGCCGAGCGATCGAGCAGGATCAGCATGCAAAATTTGAAGCTCTCCATGTTGTTTCCAGAGGCAAGCCCGCGCTCGTTGATGATGCCACGTGCAATTCCCCCGCTTTTCTTTCTCGCACAGAAATCTGTGCGCGACGAATGAATTAGAACATTTACTTCCGGACAGATGTTCTGGGGCCGGACCTTCGAATCGGTTGAACATTTACCAACTGGCTCGTCGTTCGAGATCAGATTCGACGAGGCCGAGGAGGAGTACGCCAGAAGCCTGCGTTTCCCGCGGCGCTTGAGACAGAAAGTTATGATCCTGCTTCTCCCTTCATCAATTTCCTCACACCTGCTCTTTGAGACTAAAGCATGAAACGTAAAATTTGTTACGTCGTGACCGACGTGAGACACGAGGGAGATTCGGAGAGGAACGGCTTCTCAAAAATGATCAGCTTGATGTATGAAATTTTGCGTTACAGAGTTACAAGGAATACTGCGACACAGTCATGGCCGAGGACGCGCCAGCTCAGAAGTTTATAAAACCTGGGAGCCACAAGGGCAAGGGCATCGCCGTGTTCACCAGTGGAGGCGACTCTCAAGGTACGCGCGGAACAATCATATTAATTGCATCATGTCAATTGCGTCATGTCACTTTGAAATAAGCGCAATTTGATGTTCGATATTTCGTCCTTTTTCAGGAATGAATGCCGCCGTACGAGCGGTCGTGAGGATGGGCATCTACCTCGGGTGCAGGGTGTACTTTATCAGGGAGGGCTACCAAGGTATGGTGGACGGCGGGAAGAATATCGAGGAGGCTACGTGGTCGTCCGTGTCTTGCATCATTCACAGAGTACGTATTAACGGACTCGACGGTGTTGCGTCATTTCGCGCATGTATTACAAACTCCTTTTGTCTCTTCAGGGTGGCACAGTGATCGGCTCCGCCCGGTGCCAAGAATTCAGGGAGCGTCCCGGTCGGCGAAAAGCCGCTAAGAACTTGGTGAACCTAGGGATAACGAATTTAGTGGTGATAGGCGGAGACGGTTCCCTCACGGGCGCCAATCTCTTCAAGGAAGAGTGGCCCGCGCTTTTGAAGGAGCTCGTCCAGTCTGGTGAGCAGAGAGGAAACCGACGGCCTATCGCGTGCGCTCGAGACTAACGTTGTTGCTTTTCGTTAGGCGACATAACTGCCGAGCAGAGCGAGAAGTACAAGCAGCTGCACATCGTCGGTCTGGTAGGCTCCATTGATAACGATTTCTGCGGTACGGACATGACGATCGGTACCGATTCCGCGTTACACCGTATCATTGAGAGCATCGATGCTATAGTTAGCACAGCTTACTCTCATCAGAGAACGTTTATAATGGAAGTCATGGGTCGCCACTGCGGGTAAGCGCCGACTATGTTCGTCGATTTTGTTATCGAGAGAGCAACTCGACATTTATACCGGTACACGATTTCATACATTGTCATTAGTTTTCGAAAGTAGAAAAGTATCGCCCGTGGTTCGTTCATTGCAATTTAGGACATGGATTTTAGTGTCTGTGTATTCGTTATCGCGCCGAATCGATGTTGACTCTTAGAAGTGAAACATAAACGAGCGACTTTCGATTAGGTATCTGGCTATCGTGGGCGCTTTAGCTGCGGAGGCAGACTATGTCTTCTTCCCAGAATGTCCGCCTCCCGTCGACTGGCCTGAAAAATTATGTAAAAAGTTGGAGCAGGCACGTCCAAGACTTTCTCAGATTTTATATAGATTGCATCGCTAAGTTTTTTTTGTTTTTTTTACTAACCTGACTAAACGTGAGGAATGAGTCTTTCTGTATATGTCGGTTTTTTTTAGTTGCTAAATGTGTTCTGATTTAATACTGGATCATATATGACATCTTGAATGTGTGTATTCCTCTAAACACGTGACGAAAAGAGGAACGAAAAGGCACTTACATTTCATCGTCGCGTATCAATTTAACATAGAGTCTGATGTATAGATGTAATGACGTGTCCGACGGTACTGGAGATAATTAGATGGCAGAGCCTTTCAGGTACCTGACATTAGCGTCAAGTTTGTCTACCGAAGCCACCTATTGCTTTATTCCTGAGTCTCCGACAAGTGGTGACTGGGTCGAGGAGCTATGCCAAGGTGTGCAACAGGCACGTTTCTCAACCAGTCGTTACTTTAAATTATTATTATTTAACGTACCCGGAATAAGCAATTAAATCAGCAATTTAGAGACACGCGAGAAAGTCGGAAACGCGTTTGTACCTTTTAAATCCGGTATAACTTCTCCGAGATGATCAATTGTAGCCAGAATTTGTACAAATTTTCTCACTTCTTTTCATTCATACCATTAGTACTTGCGTGAAAATTTATCCCAGATATGTTTCGCCCTACATTTTTCGTTCAAGCATAGCCTTACAAATTCATAATCGAACATGATCGTGAACAACTAACAACGGGCAACATTATTTTATATAATACTTTTTAAATATTGCATCGAAGTAGAATTTTAGTTAGGTTGACAATATAACGTTACAGTTATCTGGCTCTGGTGGCAGCCATATGTTGCGAGGCTGATTATGTTTTCATCCCAGAATGGCCACCCGAGCAGGATTGGCCCAACAAGCTGTGCAAAAAATTGTTGCAGGTTCGATAATACTTTTTTTTAAAATTTTTTAAAACAGGTATATTTATTTCTCCTGATGTATTCAACCTGCAAGAAAAATGGCACAACTTTCTGCAATTCACGCTTTGTTCCTTTATTACCGCAAACTATCGCATTTCATTTTAATTGCTTATTTTGATTATATTAGTTTGATTGATAAAACATTTTTTCGGCATGCTTTGAAGGTACTTTTTTCTCTCAATGTGAGAAAAAGTAATATTATTTAACTAAGTCAATGTGCATGCTATACTAAATTTATAACATTATGTGTGTGCATGTAATTTTACTGTTAACTTAAAAAAAGCATGTGAAAGCGCCTTACATACTTTAAAGATTTATATTTTAAATAAAATGATTTCCTTTTTGTATTATTATCATTAATCTCTGTAATCGTTCAGTGGATTACATTATTGTCTTTAATCATCTTTACTTCCTGTTTTTCACTGCTTTTCACTGCTTTTAGATATATTCGAGTAAACATTGAAACGTTAGCACATACGCTCGCGTGAAATTTTCGTTATTCTACAATTTTTCTCAGGAAAGGCTTACTGGTCAACGGCTGAACATTATTATCGTGGCCGAGGGAGCTGTTGACAGAAACGGCGACCCGATCACTGCTGATAAGGTGCACAAAGTCGTCGTAGAGAAATTACAGCAGGACACAAGAGTCACCGTTCTAGGCCATGTACAAAGAGGTGGCAATCCTTCAGCGTTCGATAGAGTTCTGGTAAGATATCGCGGTTTAGGATTTTTAATATCGAGATATAATGAATGTATCATTTCTCAATATATGTAACTTGATATTAAAAGAAATTTAT
This sequence comes from Vollenhovia emeryi, assembly GCF_000949405.1. Taxonomy (NCBI): domain Eukaryota; kingdom Metazoa; phylum Arthropoda; class Insecta; order Hymenoptera; family Formicidae; genus Vollenhovia; species Vollenhovia emeryi. The sequence continues at coordinate 197,067 of NW_011967184.1, read as the reverse complement.
TATTTTTAAATGTAACTTAAAACTCTTTTAATTAACGTATTAATTTTTCCTCGCGTACAATGTTATAAAATATAATGTACGTCACACTTTTGAGGGATAAATGTGCGTTACAGGGCTGCCGGATGGGAGCCGAAGCAGTAATGGCTTTAATGGAGGCGACACCCGATACAGAAGCCTGCGTCGTTACATTGGACGGTAATCAAGCTGTGAGATTGCCACTCATGGAATGTGTTCGTCGTACCAAAGCCGTAGCCCAAGCTATGGCCGATAAAAACTGGGAGCTGGCTGTTCAGCTTCGAGGAAAGTGAGTGAATCAACGCACGTCACCTACACGCGAGATACAAAGTACATTAATAAATGCACACGTCTATTTATTTTTTCTAGGGGCTTCGAACGCAATTTGGATACGTACAAGATGCTGACTCGTCTGAAAGCGCCGGACTTGGATGATACTAACAGGGTACAATCCTTTTCCGCTTACAGCTAAGTTTATTCTAACGACCCAAAAGCTCTGCGGTGTGTTTAACGCGATATTAATGTAGCTTTAATATGAAGAGGTAGATAGAAGTACATGGCAAAAATTTTGGGTCTCTGACATATATAAAATGATAATAAATAATGCCTAGTTTATTACTACATGTATTATTTGATACTGCTTCAGGAAGTTAGTGGCCGCACATTATCGAAGGTAAATCAGTTAAAAGCCTATAAGCATACATTCTTATCAAATTTTATACATAATGCCGATACGAACGTAATTCCCCCCCTAACGATAGCACATTTTTGCTCCCATAGCAATACACTTTATGTGGACAAGTGAGTTAATCCTTTGAAGTAGAGAATGTGTGCTTTGTGTTAGAAATATACATATAATCATTTACCGCACTTCACGTACACCACTCCGCAGGCAAACGGAACGAAAGCATTGTGCGCTATTTAATGTGCGACTTCATACATAAAATGCGGTCTTTCAGCTTCGCGTGCACGTTGCATGACGCACCACGTCGGCTTTCATCTCGTAAACCTGCGGTTTTATTACAGGATCACTACACGCTGGCGGTCATGCACATAGGCTCGCCGTCTTGCGGCATGAATGCGGCCGTCCGTTCCTTCGTGAGGAATTGTATCTATCGAGGCGATAAGGTACAATATATTATATATCGAGGAATTCGGTATATTACTCTGCGTAGTCTTGTTGCACTAACTTCTCAATGTCTCGACTTGCAGGTGTACGGTATCTGCGACGGAGTGCTGGGCCTGATAGCCGGTAGACTGAAATTGATGGACTGGCCGTCTGTCACCGGCTGGGTCTCAGAGGGTGGCGCGAAATTGGGAACGAAGCGCGCCCCGCCCCAGGAGGATCAGTTGCCCCAAATCGCGCAGAAGCTCAAGGAATTTGGAATACAGGCGCTGCTTATCATAGGTGGATTCGAGGTAATGAGTCCGCCGAGCCTTTTGCACAATTACAAATCCGTTTAGAGTTCGGTGTCGATAAAAGTGTATATTTTCATTCCCAGGGTTACCAGACCGGTCTCATGTTCTTCAAGGCGAGAGATAAGTTCGAGGAGTTCAGAATTCCTATCGCTATAATTCCCGCGACTATTAGCAACAATGTACCGGGCACCGAGTTTTCGTTGGGCTGTGATACAGCCTCGAATGAAATTACGGAAGTGAGTTCTGTGATTTCTTGCAGCTTTTACTTGGGGATATAATCAATGTCAAACTAATCGTCTCATCCGTTAGATCTGCGACCGCATTCGGCAATCGGCGCAAGGTACCAAACGTCGCGTGTTCATTATCGAGACGATGGGTGGTTTTTGCGGATATTTAGCGACTATCGCCGGTCTAGCCGGTGGTGCCGACGCGGCGTATATCTACGAGGAGAAATTCAATATCAAGGATTTGAATCACGATGTGATCGCGATGGCGGCGAAGATGTCGGAAGGCGTCGAGAGGGGTCTCATTATCAGAAACGAGAACGCCAATGAGAATTACAATACAGAGTTTATGTTCAGACTTTTTAGCGAGGAGGGAAAAGGTTTATTCAGTTGTAGACGGAACATACTTGGTACGCATCGTTAATTTGCATTCTTTTAAGCATATCCCTGATTATTTGATATGCGGTTTCGTCGTTGCTAAATATCTTTCCATTTCAGGCCACATGCAACAAGGAGGCTCGCCGACGCCTTTCGACCGTAACTTGGGAACAAAGATGGGCTCAAAAGCGGTGGAATGGTTCAGTGATCAATTGAGAAAATGCACCAGCCCCGAAGGCAAAACGTTCACCACGGCAGCGGACAGTGCGGTGATGCTCGGTATTGTCAGACGCCAATACAGATACACGCCATTCACGGAACTTATAGAAGTTACTGAATTTGAGTGCGTATCTTATTCAACTTTCTAATGAATCGTTTCAATGTAGGCTATGTGTTGTAACGCTGCTTTGCAAAAATTGTTTCAGACATCGCATTCCGACGTATCAATGGTGGATGAAGCTGCGCCCGTTGCTGAAAGTATTGGCGAAGCACGAGTCGACGTACGAAGAAGAGGGTCTGTACATAACCGTCGAAGAGATGGACGAGCAGAATGATCCGCCCCTCGTGTAAACAGTGAGATTAATCTCTTGAAGAGCGCCGCGGTAGATAACGCAAGGTGGATGTCGCTAATCGCGTGAAGAGTAGGCGCCGATTATTAGAAGTATCGCAGTATTGTATAAATTACGATAATTTTACTTCTGCTCGACGAATCTTATACTCATTTATGTGTATCTGAAAAAATTCAACTGTGTATATTAGTGGTCGTTATTTATTTAAGATTTGCACGCGATTTTTCAACGTATATAACTCGGGCAACCAGCAGATGATATGATCGAGAACATACAGGGGAAAGGGAGGGTGGGACATTTTTTTTTTCCGGCTCCGTCTTATTCGTATCTTGAACGTTTACGAGCTCAGGTAAGAAATGGGTACAAAGATAGTACCTGAAGCACAAAAGGTATCAAGTAATATCTTGATAATGTATTACCTATCGGTGCAGCTTGCTGATAAGGGCGATATCCTCCGTTGGCAACGAGACACGGAGTACGGTATTGTTACGCTATCTTATAGTAATGTTAAATTCGCGCGTTGCGTACATTGATGTATAGTATTGAAGATAAATTAGAATCGGTATATGCAAAATGTAGCGTATAGTAAAATGTACCAAGTTGAAGCGCTAAAGAAATAACGGGGCATAGAATCATTTTTACAGGAAATACGTAGAAACACGTGACTAAATTGGAGATGTGCAAAATCAATATTTGATATGCTACTCGAACGTAATACACACAATTTTGACACGTACCTTTTATTATACATGGATCCAGCAGTAAAATAATTCGCAAAACGTTTATTGGCGTCATTAGCAAATAGTGATATTATTTGTGCATTTTTGACGCTTTCGACATTACGGATGCTTTGTGAGTTAAAGAACTAACAGCCTCAAATCTCATTTTGACGTTTCGTTTGCTTAATTCGTCAGTATAACCAGGTTTAGTGGAACGCTTAATTGTAATTGTTCTTTTAGTTGTAGCACGGATCGAGAAGTAAATCAGATTCAGAGAAATTACAAGAGTTTCACAGATTAAACATTCTGAACCGTATTTGTGGTCTACTAAGGCATAGGATTAAAAAGTAATGCGGTATTTTGCGTCGGTGAAAGTGTTTATCTTTCGGTTTAGCGTTACTCGAAGCTATAAAAGGCTATTGGAGAATATACCTGTCTACCTCAAAACATAATTTTGCAACGGTCAACGAACGACTCGTAGGAAAGAAATTGACCTGAGTCGGCACGTTAGTTGCACATAACATTTAAAAAATTTTTGCTAAATTTAAGGCTTGTGACCACAAAAGTATTTAGATTTAATTCTTTTTCTCTTTCTCTCTCTCTATCCACCTCGCTCTCTCTCTGTCTCTCTCTCTCTCTCTCTCTCTCTCTCTCTCTCTCTCTCTCTCTCTCTCTCTCTCTCCCCCTCTCTGTCTCTGTCTTTCTCTCTCTCTCTCTTTACTCGTACATTTAACTTTCGAGAAAGTCGTGCAAGTATTAATCTCATAATTGTTTTCGGCGTATAAGATAGCGTTCGTCGTGTCCTTACGCGACTCTAGAGCCAGATGATTACACTCTGGTACCATCGGAAATTACGTCTTGTGCAAACTTTTACTCGTGTTCGTGTGAGTTCATTTAAGTGTCAGGATAAAATTACCGACTCGTGATTTTAACGGGAATACGCGTAACACAGGGAAACTTGTGCGCGTGCCGTAATTTTTTCAACGTAGTTAACACGCGCCTAAGAAGTATGGAGCTCTTGACGAATTTTATTCGAGTGCCAATTAGCGCTCGCAATGCTATATTTAAGATTGGCTTAGTAGGTAGCGATTAATGCATGCTGCGAGAACGAAAATGGTAAAACTTCGAAGGTACAATGATGTACGCATACGTTACGATTTACTCGACCTGAGTAATGACGTAAGAAAAATTATATATATATATATAATACATAACAATTATATTCGACAAATCGTTTGTTTAAAGTCGTTCCGAATTGTATGATGTCTACTAGTATGCGACAGATGAAATAGCTCTTGTTGAAAAGCAACAGAATTATATCACTACTGACACTTGTTTAAACGACCACGTAGAAACCACGTTTATCCAGTAACGTCTTATCAGAGAGGCTGAACTGTCGAACGAAATAAAAGTGCGATCGTGTGGGAGATGCGATAGGGCTCTCATAAATTATCTCTGCATAAAATTATTGTAATCTGCATCGGTATGCTTGTTATGTTTCTCATTACATTTCGATAGGCTTTTATTTCCGGACAAGTATATATTACAAATTTTTTAATCGAGGATATTGATTTTTATAAAAGTTCTTTTTTTTTTCATTTTAACGTGTAATATCACAGAGACCGGAGCACAGAGCGCCCGATACGGAATTAACGTTTGAGTTGGATATATTATAAATCGAGCTTCTGCCGGTGCGAATAAACATCACGTTTGATATTTCTTTAATATAGCAGCCGTTGGAATGAAATGTACGAACGTATGATCACAGTATAACTAGTAGGTCCACTCTCTGTCGGGCCCCTTTGCGGTGCCGATCACGTGGTATTTCGCCATGGGCCTACTAGTTGTACTATGGTGCGATTATCGAGCGCTTGTATATCCACGCACTACACCACCGTTCTAGTTACACACACACGCGCGCGCGCGCGCGAAAATGTACAAATAGCACTTGCATAATGTCGAACCGTTAGCTGCCCGTCGCCTAGCGCAATAAGAGTATAAAAGTAATATATATATATATTATTTTTAAGATTTTCAGAGATATATTTTTGACTCATTGTTGATCAATGAATTTACAACCCACTCGGCAGCGCATGTGTATAGTGTTAGAGTTATCGTATTTATTTTTCCCTCCGGCGATTGTGTGAATTTATCGACGTCGCTGCATGCCCGACGGTGCGCTATTGTAACTCGCCGACAATCCGGAACATCCCGCGCAATTGATTGCCGCGACGGAGCGTCTAAGTTTAGGAGGAACCGCTACATATTACGCACGATGTTGTATCCATGACGTGAAATAAACTATATCTTCTTAACACGTTACTCAAGCACGTCACCCGATACGTTCTTATTTTTCTCTCGGGGCGATTATATTCGAGTACTTTTCCTCGCGTATCGTTCGTCGTGCGGTATTTTCGATTCAAATCCGCGCGAGGCGCGCCGGGTACATCGCTCTACGAGTCAAGCGAGCGTCCGAACCGGCGGCGTCGCGTTTTTCCCCGTCTCGCTCGGTGTTGACCGAACCGGAACAAAGGCAAAATGTACTTAAATCTCTCCAGGGATAGAGAGGGAGCAGAGAACGATTCGTAAACACTCGAGTCCGTCTTACTCGCGGACGTAAGGCAAGGCGGGGAAAAGTCCAAGTCGCATTACGACTGGGAGAAAAATCCAAGTTCAAGCTTTTCCCCGCCTTGCCTCACGTTTGCGACCAACGTAAGACAGGCTCGGTTTCTTCTTCTTCTTCTTATTCTTATTATAGGCACTCGGCTCATAAACAACTGAGCCGACACGGCCACGGCGAACCTTTAGTCCTCCACAGTAAACCCACGTCGAACCAATATTCTAAATAGTTAGACAATGCAATGGCCCGGTAACCGGTCCACGCGCGAGATGATGCAATCCCGCAAGATCAAAAATTAATCTTCCGTCGGAAGACGTGCGAACCACCCAACGGCCCAGACGGGACTACAGGCTCGGTTTACATGCGACAATTTACTGAGGTAGCGTCCTTCGTAATAAATTTCTTTAATTAGAATCTGCGGGCCGTGGGTCGTCGAGCAATTTTCCACGTTGGTTAATCAATTACTGGCGTGAAATAGTCGTTGGCGTCATTCACGGCCTGTTCTCCGCCGTCAGGCCGTAGTCGGCGATGTGTCAGCATGACGCGCGCGGTGCCAACGGGTTAGGGGAGCGAGCGCCACATTGCTCGGCGCTGGCCGCCGCCGCCGCCGCGTGGCGTACACGCGCATGACGTTCCCCACGCCGCCGGCGAAGCCCGTCGCGCTGGCCCGCGCGCGCGTGTCCGCTCCCGCTCGCTCGTCCGCCTGACTGATCGCCCTCCGGTTCCGTGGTCGTGTCGGCGATCGCAGTGAACGGCACGCTACCGCTCGGTCAAGATGGTCGCGGTGAAGGGACGCAAGAGCACGAGCAAGAACCCGCCGATCCTCAGCCACGAGTTCATCATACAGAACCATGCGGACATCTTCTCCTGCGTGGCTATGGTCTTCGTGATCGGCCTCATGGTGCAGGTGACGGCACGCGCTACTTCCATCCCCCCCGGCACCGCCGGGCCCCACGTTTCGATCTGTCATTCGTTTGCGGGGAGACACGCTCGTAGCGCGAGGCTCCCTTCCGCCCTCGGTCTCGTTTTTAAGCGGACGCCGGAGAAGTAGGATGACCATATGTTAACTGAGTCGCGCGTACGAATTGGCGTTCTTTCGTCTGTTACGCCCGCGAAGACTCTGGCCCCCTCGGCTGGCGGCTTCTCGCGGCCTCGTTACGTGTCCCCGTTCGCGAACATATTGGTGTCGGAGACGACGCGCGAATGCGAATGCATCTTCACCGCCTGAGACGAGTAGCCGGGCGAATGTCCCTCTTTGCTTATTTCACGTTTAATTTTGAATTTCCGGCGCTTGTCCGATCGCACATGTTGACTCGTAGGCACTTTGGCGAGCGCATTTTTGTATTAATCGCAGAGAAGAGGCGAGGGATCTGTCGGAAACGGTGCAGTTTATCTTGTCGGAACGTTCGACCGTCCAGTCCTCGCGTCTGCCCTTTTCCCGGCTATTCCTTTTTTTTAAGGAGACTGTTTCTCATCGCAGGTTACCTCACCATGGGCCTACATGTTCATCGCCCTTCACCACAATGTGACAAACACCACCGAGGAGCCAACGGCGCCGATTAGGTACACCACCGGCTGGAAGGATGGGTGTGCGGTGTTCTTTTACTTCCTGATAGCCATTATAATGCACGCCGTGCTGCAGGAATATATATTCGACGTGAGTACATTCTCCCGAGATACCGACCGACCGTAGGACTGCGTTCAAGCTTTCGCCTTTGCAGAAAATGTCCAAGCGGCTTCATCTCAGCAAAGTGAAGCTCTCTAAATTTAACGAGTCCAGCCAGTTGATAGTGTTTTACACGCTGTCTGCGCTCTGGGCCATCGACATTATAATCAGGTGATGGACAGATTCGTCAAGGGAGACACGACGGAAAGTACGTGTCGGGCATAGGTAACGGTCTCTTGGTCTTTCAGGGAGAATATACTTACGAACCTATGGATACTGTGGGAGAGTTATCCGGTGCCGATGTCCGCCTCCCTGAAACTATTTTTCATCGGTCAGCTGTCCTACTGGCTGCACTGCTATCCCGAGCTCTATTTTCAACGAGTTAAGAAGGAGGAGATCTTGCAGCGCGTCCTCCACGCAACCATCGGATGCTTCTTCACGTTCTCGGCGTATTTCTTCAAGTAATGTTACAGTATATGGACGTTTATTCCCTGCTATTCGCCAGTTTATACGAAAATATATATTTGTCGTGCCCCGCAGCTTCCAGCATCTCGCCCTGATCTTGTTAACTCTCCATTACGTGGGAGACGTTTTGCTACATACGGCCAGACTCGTTCACTTCAGCAGCCAGAAGGAAAAGAGAACAAAATGTAAGCTGCCTTCAATTTATCTAGCTACTATACGCAGAGAACGATTTCTTCGGATTTAATACATTTTATTGTATCTGCGATTAAACTCAATCGAATAAACAGGAACACTAAATCCAAAGAAACCTTCATCTCTGTGACATATAGCGTAACTTTGACTTAATACGTTCGTTTAATTTTTTTCTCTTGCTACACAGTGGTGTTCCTCGTTGCCAATTCAATTTACGTGGTCGCGCGCCTTGCGACCATTGCGCTCACGTGTGTGGTGTTCCTGTACGGTTTGGCGACGCAGGAGGTGAAGTTCGACTATGCCACCGGGAACTATAATACTCCCGCTCTGCAGTACTCGGCGGCACTGATTATCTCGCTCTTCCAAGGCTATCTCCTGTACGTCTTCGTCGCAAAGCAGATTAAACGCTCTCGTGAAAATGCCGCGCCCGTTGTGGTGAAGACGAAGCCGAAGCAGAAGTCGAAGAAACGAGAAGGTGGAGACGATTTGTCGTTACATACCTCGCAATTATTTTTATTGTTATTATTCATATCGGAATTTCTTTCGTTGAAATAAAACGCAATAAAATTTTGGCATGTTGTACAGGCAAGAAATCTGACTACGACGACTACGACTGTCTCCCAGAAGTAGACCAGGAGACGAAGAAGAATCTGAGAAATCGTCCTTCAGCGAAGGCAAAATAGACGCTCAACGAATTTGAGAAATCATCCTCGCAAGGCCACTTGGACATTCGACTTTATTCGCCTGTGTGTTACGAATATGTCACAATATTCGACTAAGGTGTACAAAAACACATTCTCCTTAATGTGAAAATACGAAGCTTCCATAATGTTACCGATTAAAATTCTCGCCGTGCGAGATGCTGCAGTATTCGGTACTTGATTTTGCAATCGACAGAGACGGAAAACAGGTTTTTAATATTTTACGAAAGAATTAGGCACACGATATTCGCTAGCGGGTATTTTTAGCTGCAGATCAGTTTTTCTTTTCACCATTTTATCGCTTTCATACGAATTATACAGATAAATTTTACATTCATACAGAACCGCGGAATGTTAGTGCGCGTACACTTTGGTACGTTGTCCTTTTGCGCGCGTTACATACATTTTTATAAATATATAAACGCGCGTTTATAATCTAACCGTAAGAGAAATTTATACGATTTTATCTCTGTCTGCCGTTACTTGAGGTTCTCTATAAATTTTTCTGCACACTGATTTCTCACGAATTTAGAGCTGATTAAAATAGACCTATCCAAGTTTCTGCTCTTCGATCTCGCCTTCATCACCCTGCCACGGAGGTGAGATCGAAGAGAAAGCTGAGTCCCCGCCAGATGATGAGCTTGGACTGGTCTTGCTACCCTGGATTGTCCTTGGAATAGAATAGAGGCACATCCCTATTACGTTAATATTAAGTCACAAGGAAAAAAGTACATAGGTACAATGCACGAAATAATACTCTGGACCAGAACGTATTACGAGAATCACGCTCCGTAAAAGATATACATATCCTATTATGGAATTATATTGTTACACTTAAATATAAGTTTTACTATTTTTTAATACATATATATCGATGGAAAAGGACGGTCTCGTTATTACAGCACCGCGCGCTCGGCGAATGATTGTATTTCTTTAAAATTACTATTCCAAGGAAGAGGAAACGAACTTCTTGAAAGATAAGAGTTTTTTAAAAATATTCCCACTTCTGCAATCTTTTATATACTGTCGAATTTCTATTCTTCATTCTTTTCCTAGTCGTGCAGTAAGAATTTAACACCACGATTCCTCGATCAACTTTCCATTTGCGTCTACGATCTATTTTTTTCAAGATGATTTAATGTGCAACGATTGTTTGAAAATTTATTAGCTACCTTGTTAAATATAAATAATAGTGTTAACCGAATAAGATTTATAGTTTTGTGCCTTTTACGCCTATCTTTTTGAAGCCTGAGTTTTAGTGCACTCATAGTAATGTCGGAAGAAGAAAGGAGGGAAAAAGATTCCATAAATATCTATTTCTACAGTTGGATAAAAATAAAGCGTTCAATTTTAATTAAATTCTCGATGTTAAAGAAAGTTTGTATCGAGTTTGATGAAGCACAAATACTCGCATATAGCAATGCCAGAAGAGGGAAGAAAGAAGGAAGGAAAAAGATTCCTTGAAAAGTTGGAAAGACTAAAGCATTCAATTTTGATCAAAATTCTCAAATTCTCGGTATAAAAAAAATCTGTATCTCAAGTTCGATGAAACATAAATACTCTAATATAGCAATGCCAGAAGAGGAAAGAAAGAAGGAAGGACAAAGGTAAAGCATTTAATTTTAATCAAATTTCTCAAAATCTCGATACCAAAGAAATCTGTATCGAGTTTGATGAGACATAATGCATTAATATAGCAATGTCAGAAGAGGAAAGAAAGAAAGGAAAATGGTAAAGCATGAAATCCCTATCTAAAAAAGGTGTTGCGAGTTCATTGTTGTCGCTTTTCCGCGATGCCGATTGGCTCTCTCGAAGCAACATGCTGCGAAAGCAACACGCCGGCAAACCAACACGGTGTAGAAATAATAAACAAAAAGTAAAAATAAAGTTTGCTTACACGAAAAAGGAAGTTAATTATTTCTACACCACACATTATTTCATACTTATAGACTTTCAATAATACGCACGGAAAAAAATAATTTTGCTATTGCAGCAAAACTGTTGCTGCTACTTAAATACTGCCATATTTGATAATAACGTGATGACGATACGAAAATTGCTTTATTATTAAGCCAGATTTTGACATTTATTTAAAAGGAACGTGATATAGAATGAATGAAAATGATAGTGACTAAAAGTGAAATTTAGTAAAAATGATAGAAAACTAAAAAGAAGAGAATAATGTTAATTGGCGTGCGCAATATAATATTTTAATGTTCTAATATAATGTGGAAGAACAATGGCGCGCGCTTGTGTTGTTCTAGTTTGAATTGCCCAGTTCGGCTCGCCGGGGGCAGGGGGAGCTCTGTCGTACCGACCGAGAACGGCGGACGACCAGGTCGCCGCGGGTTATCACCGACGGCGGGCGCTGGCGTAGTCGGGCGCAGCGCGAGAGCGAGACAGTGCGCGAGTGGGAGTGCGAGCGGTGCGGTGGGTCAACTCGGCCGTCGTAAGCCGCGGGGATTATGCGAAGATGTATCTGAAGCGGGCGTCGAAGCTGCTGGACCTCACGGTGTCGCGCACCGCCGCGGACGTGCACCTGCGCGACCTGACGTGCCCGATATGCCGCGGCATCCTGATCGAGCCAGTGACGCTGCCGTGCACACATAACCTCTGCCTGCGCTGCCTGCAGGGCACATTCGAGCACAATAGCCTGAGCTGCCCGCTGTGCCGCGTCCGGGTGGGCTCCTGGGTGCGCGCCGCCACCCGCTCCGAGACGCTGGTGAACCACGGCCTCTGGGAGCTGATCAGGTCCAAGTTCCCGAAGGAGGTCGAGAGCAAGCACAATGGTGAGGAGGGGGACCTCGGCTTGGACGCTGGTGAGTGACGCGCATATATATGCGTTCGATACACGTACACGTTCGCGTACGCGCGCGCGCGCGCGCACACGCTCGCGCGTCCCAGCAATAAACAAATGTGACATAACCTAAGCGATTTGTGTTTACCCGTCGAATGACATTTCGCGTGTCTCTGATAGATGCTCCCGCGAGTTACGTAATCTCGATGCCGTTCGGCGTTGTCGGTCCTGCCTTCCGCCCCCCTCCCCGCCCCCCCCCCCGTTTCCTTTGAAGCGATTTTCAATCTGATACGCACTAGCGGTCGCGATTGTCTCTTGACTCGTTGAGCTTATTGATATTGAATGATTGTAATTGACGAGTGTATACAGTACGCTCCGATTTCGTTGCGAGATACTACAGAGGAGTGTTGTTCTCTCGTGCAGATTATGCGGCGAATAGGATACTCAGCGCGGCCGGGGAGATACACCGGGAGTACAAGGCTCAACTTCAAATGGCCGAGGCAGAGATGCGACGTCAGAGGCAAGCGGAACAAAAAGCCAGCGAGGCCCTGATTCAGCAGATTCAGGCGGAGGACAACCAGTTGTTGGTGCAGCTGGCGCAGGATCAGTTGCTGGCCAAGAGCCTGGCGAGGCAGCAGCAGAAGGAGGCGGCCAAGTGTTACAACGAGTGCCCGTCGGTGCCGAGTTACGCCTTCAACGAGCCCAAGTTCAACTATACGACTGTGCGTGTAAATAATATCGAGATGCCACCGTTGGAAACCGCTCGCTTGGAGGGCAGGCACGTGGGTCTACCCGAGTCTGTCAGAGACAACTCGAAAACGAGGCAAATGAACATGTCGTTGTTGTCTAAGATGGAGATGTACTCCAACGTATACGGCTCTAAGGAGGCGAACGTGTCTGGCGCGCACAAGAATCCGGCCGCGTATTGCTGCCAGAAGCAGATGCCCGTCTACAACGCCGTCGCCAAGAAGCATCAAACTGTGTCCAAGTTCACCCAACCGTGCGCTTCGAATTACCCCGCGGATCCGGGCTGCTCCACGTCCGGAGCTTACGCGATGGAGACTAAGGAGGAGCTGCGAGTACCGAGCGACGTGGTGAACAGCAAGAAGAAGAGCCTTGGGGTGGAGGTGTGCATGACGCTGGCCGACGACGACGAGAGGATAGGAAGCGCCGAGAGTTCCGGCAGTCACGACAGCATAAATCAGGAGATCCATCACTTCAAGCCGATTAAAACGGTGCCGAGGACGAAATTGCTAATTTCTTCAGGTATGTCGCTGTCGAAAAGCTGGTAGGAATGTATCTTTTGATACAATCGCGATTTGCGCACCAAAATCTTTTTCAATATCACTTTTATGTTCGCGTGTGTATGTGTGCGTCTGTTTCCAGATGGAAAACAGGTGGATCCGAGGTTGATTAGGGTGATCCCTATTTTAAAGAAAGTGTTTAATGCAGTGCCAAAACCTCCATCGCCGACATACGTGAAGCGCATTGGATGCTCTTGGAGCGCCTTCAGAGGTAAATTACAGATACTCGTAAATATCATGTGTTATACATTTGTACCAATTTAGATTCTTAGGTAAAATTACCTAAAACTACAGGCCTGCGTTCTTTTATTTAATCACAAGATGTTATTACAGGTAAGATAAGACAGGACGCGAGGGAAAAGCACGCTGCGCACAGTCTCAAGGATAATGCCGGGACATCAATTGATCAGAAGCCGTCGACGTCGTTCACTCATCCTCAACCGATGTCGAATAAGCTGACGACAAAGCCTCAGACAAACGACGCTATCCGCCGACTCAATTTTATACCCGAACCGCCGTTCGATAGCAACAAAAATTATACGAGGAATGCAAACAAAGCAATCAACGGCACTAAAGTGAAGAAGAAGTTGTTGGACGACGAGGCGGACGCAAGAAAAACACGCAAGTCTTGGCGGACGAGCGTGCGAAACGGCATGGTAGCAAAATCTAAACGATATAGGAACCTACGGAGCAGAAAGGAAGCCAGACTTACTGTGACGGACGATGAGGACGATCCGGCGGGCTCCAATTCGTCATTCAGTAAACCGAGTCCGCAAACCGGCGAGAGAAACGGTGACGATGACGTGGCCGTCGAAAATATAGCGGAACGAATTAAAAGGAGGAAAGAAAATGCGGACAAAAAGACGCTGGAACCAGAAATGGAATCCAATGCGTCTAAAAGAAGCAGAATAGCAACGAGGAAGAAAGCGTCGTCCGAGAGGACAGAGGAGACACCCGCAGTGGATCGTGCCACGTTCCCGACGTCTCAAGAGAGCGCGGAAACTGACGGGAGTTGCGCGAGAAGGGCGAAGCGGCGAAAAAAGAGCAGGAGCTCGCAAAATACGGAAGATCTGGAGAGAAACGAAGTCTCGACGGACGCTGCGTACGTCCCGAGGAAGTCCGCGCGAAACTTAACGAGGATCTCTTCTATGGCAAGCGAATCGGATGCCGCGCGCAACAAGAGTAACAGCAAGTTCAATTACGACTCGCCGCCGGAGTCTTGCGACGAGACGGACGAGTGCGCCCCGGAGAGCGACCATACCGTCGGTATCTGCGTCGGCAAACTCCTCTCGGACGAAGAGGTGATCGAGGAGCAGCAGCGCATCGAGCGATTGCTGCTGCAGGAACGAGAGGACTTCGAGCTGGCTCGTCGCTTGCAGACGCAGTTCGACGAGATGGAGCGAATAGCCGGACGCACTAGACGCTCGAGGCAAGTCGGCGGCGAGAGGAGCGTCAATGTGAATTTGCGCGAGATGAACGCGACGAGGACGGTCCGCGGGACGGGCGGTGCGCGCAAAGCCGCGAAACGAAAATCGATGGTCGGTCGAGCCGCGGGCGCCGCGGCTAAGGGTCAGCGCGGCAGGCCGAAACGCATGAAAATCACAGTTGACACGCGCGAAGACGAGACGCGCACGCGATAATCGTGTTCACGGCGCGTGAGAACTCTCCACTATTGGATGTTCCTATAAGCCATATGTTTGACGGAAGAGAATTCTATTTGAAACCGTAGACTTTTGTATAGCGTCTTGTGTATTTTTTAACGAATCATTTGCGTCGTATCGAATATATGTACCTGGATACATCGCGAGAGTACGAACGGGAAGCGGGTTGGATTATCTTCGGATTAACGTCGTTTTCGGTGTCCGCACGGTAAAACGTCTACGTGCCGTTTTTTTTTTTTTTTGGTTCCTAACGCATCGATCGTGCACGTTTTTAAAAGTATAGTGGCGAGAAACGCGCGTTGTGCTCATGTATGTACATTCCTCCCCCCCTCCCTCGGAACGACCGGCCTAAATTTTACCAAATCTTGACCGATAGATTTTTTTTCTTTTCAGCGAGAAAATTTTTTACGATTGGAGTTGACGTTTCTCTGAGACACCTCGTATCTATATTTCTATTAGTCTCTGAAAGAGTGAAATATCGCATTATAATCAAAACGAAGAAGAGCGACAATATTTGGGCGAGAACGTTGTTACATTTAACTGGGAGCGAAAAAGAATCGAGTGCGAGCCCGTAATTTCGACGGCGAGAGATACGCGAGATTGAAACTGTAGTTTTATACGGTGATTACATTTATTTTTTAAGAGAGCTTGTCTAAGTAGATTTAAGTCGCTACTCATTATAGCAGTCCCATAACAACATTAGGCATATGTAAATTTATTAATTGCAATAATTCTCTCGTGAAAGTTCGATTACGCGCTGACAGCTGACTGGTCTTTGGTTCCTTCGCTTTCAGCAAGGCGCTAAATCGCGTAGTGATGACCGCCGCGCGGTGTCATGCTCGTTGTCGGTGGTTTCCGGCAGAAACTTTCTATGGAGAACTACTCTATCGAGATATGTGTATTTGTATTTCTATGTGTCATTCCCGTGAAAGTTAGTCAAAACCGAGAGAGAGAAAGAGAGAGAGAGAGAAAGATTTAATCGAGCTTCCATTTTAGCATAAAAAAAAGAGAGACGCAGAACCGTTTGAAACTCGATTACCTCGAGCTAACGTTCACGGGGACCATCTTTATGTAAAGTTTGTTACGTGACATTTATACACCGACACCGTCGGGAGAGGCAGATTATAATTTAATAATTGTGTATAGCGTTAAGAGAGATAACTATATGTTTGATAAGATCCGCTTGGTATCGCAATCGTCTGTCAGCTTCGACGGCCTTGATTATCATACTGCAATCGAATTAATTGTTACAAATTAAAGTAATTATATTAAGAGAGAATCTATACCCTATGCACGATCGTGCGACGGACTTAATTCGCTGGGCGCAGAGGCTATTTGTCAAAAAACATAGTTTGCGAGCTACAGTTCCTTCACCGCTCACAGTTCCGTTTTCGGTAGGCTCGAATTTTCTCTCGCCCGTACACGCCGATCACATTAGTTCGCAATACTTTTTTAATTGTTTTTTTTATTGGGGGGGAGGGAGGGAGGGAGGAAGGATATGGAAATAAATTCGCGTCCACGCCTTTCGCGCTTCTCCTATTTGTGATACTATCGCAGTATTTTACATCCGAAATTCGTCCTTAAGTCTTTATCGTTAACGATTACTGCCGATAGTGTTTTGCTCTAAAATGCTGTCGCGTGTGAGCCCGCATTTCGCACTCGTAATAGCGGGCAAGTACTTTTAACGAATATTCATAATTTAACGCGTATATTCTGGGGGCTAGCGCAATTCTTTCTTATCGAAATTTACCGTTGACAGGAAAATCGGTAACTTCGTTAAAAAAAAAATGTCTGACGCAGTCAGAAATATTTATTATACGCATCGTGACTCGAACTAGACAGAACGAGTTCTCGACATTGAAATTATTATTCTGAATACGATAAGTCAAATCGAGAATACTCTCGGTGCAACGCAGCTACAATTCCTTCCCTTAAGTCTCACAAGAGAGAGAGAGATTTTTGCCGAACGTCATAAAAATGCACAGAATATTCTCTTTAATGTCCATATTATTAAAGCGGAGGATACTCTTGTAGAAACACGGAAACGATAAGCAGATGGGGAGACATTCGGATTCGGAAACGATTTTAATGAGCTGTGGGTGTATTTTTTCTCCCAGAGCAGCCGGGAAATAAAAGGGGGCGGTCTTTCATTCCGAGCTGTTTTACGACAAATCCAGAATTTGCGAATTCAAAGAGGCTTCCGAAAGTTTCCTCGTTAGTGCGGGATAAACGGGAGAACAAAGGGAACGATTGTGAAAGGGAGGATGTTTTCATCACTCCTGCTACGAACCTTCCATATTTTTTTTTCTATTCACGATTTATTTGAACGCGACATGTATATTTGCCGTTAAAATATATTGCACGAATTATTTGTTGTCCGCTGCATGAATATAGTCTTTCAACCGTCTTTCTTTCTCTTTGTGTACAATAAGTTTTAAGTATAAATATATGGCGTGCCGCGTGTCGCGAATACGTTTCATAAATAATCTGTGTAATAAGTAACCGCGAGAAAGACGAAATAAAGGCGGTTGATATCGTTAGGGAAAATCGCACGAATATATTATATGTAAACTAATCTAACAATAATATATAGTGTAAAGAAAGCATATGGAATTTATGGAATAAATCATAGAGAATGTATAGAGAAGATATTTAGTTATAGAGCGACACAGGATAGGTCAAATATTACGTCAAATATTATTGATAACGTTTAAGTAGAGCGTCGTGAGAGGAAGAGAGATTAATGCAAGCGTAATCTATTAACTCCGAATGATTGACCGGAAGCACTCATTATGAAACTTTTAGGGAGAGTCATTTTTATATTATGTCATATGGTTTTGCGCAATAGAAGATGTAGCAAGAGCAACGGTAGCCTTCGAGAAATCGCGGGCGGTTTTTCTCTTGATATGTTTTATATGTGAAAACGAATAAATGACTGTAACTATTCTAAGAGTGTCCGTCGTTTATTTGCAGCGTGCCAAAGGATCCTCCGTCTTGTATGAAAAACGACTATCGACGCTTTAATAAGTAAACGACCATCGAGATCTACCGTAAGATACTTGACAAAATGATTAATTTCTCGCCAAGTCTCTTCTCGGAACAATAAGAAACATTTTGACGCAATGATGACACAGGTGGGATAAAATTGTCCTTTCGAGCTGAGAATAGAAATCTGATAATGCAACAATAATCTACACATAATTAATAACGAACAATATTTTCTTCGCGGAAAATTAAAGACGACGATTTTGCGAGACGTTATCTCAATTTAGAATTTAATTGAAACTGTGTCGTTCTTTGGATCCGATGAAATATTGTTATGCACACGCACGCTAATTTGGTCAAGGGTATCAGCGAAGGTAAATATCCTTTCTTACGCAATAAGATTAGTAAGTTATAACGCTATTGTACGTCATAACTAGCAGAGAATCTTCGTCTAATTGTGATACACAAAACAAGAGAGATTCTTATAAAGTTACTCAAGGGATCTAATTAAGGGCCACGGCACTGTATCTTCTTAAAGTTGAGTATTTTGTTTCTTTTGATAACAATTCTCATTAGAATTTATAGGAGCTGAAAATGTATATTATTTGACAGATGGTAGAGAACGAAATTTTACGGTATCAAAAGTTGCAAGATATTCTCAAACATCAATGGAGATATGTAATACTTTTATACGAAAGATATTAAGTTATGTGTAATATTAAAATATATTCTAATTAATAGCGTATATAATTAATAATATATTATTTACATTATATTATTTTCCCCTGACATGAAATTTAGAAATAGATCTAGGAACAGATAATAGAAGCCCTCAAATAATATATGGTGATTGTTAGTCAAAAGAATTTGTTTAAAAAAATCTTTAAATTAGCTTCGTTCAAAGTGAACTCGAAAAATGTCTTTCCAGATTTGTTCTGAATACAAAGAATTCCTTTTGTACTCGAAATATGGCTCGGCATTGGTGACGTGAAGGCGAACTCTTTTTCAATTTTTAAGAATGTTTTCAGAAGAGAATTGGTGAAAGAATTTATTTCATAATTCGGAAATTCAACAAGTACCCTTTTCTCGATTCTCTGTGCCATCTCTGGGCTCTAATTCAAGATCTCGATATTTATATATTTTTCGTAATATCTTGTGACTTTCGAGATAACTTGAAACTTACTTATTGCTAATAATCCCTTAAGACGGGAGCCGCAATGAGCGACCTAGTGATACGCGCCTAGGGTGGGATTTTGGCGAAGCATTTTATGAGCTCAGACATGCACAACTAATTCCAAAAATGTGACATATGATTATCTCACTGAGAAACAATCGATTTTTTTCATTAATGTTTTTCCTTGTTTTCGGCTTACTCACTAAAAGTTAATCAGTGCATCATCACTGAATAATTCAGTGCTATACTTAAAGGAAAGTTCACGATTATGAGATAGACTTCTTAATATGAGATAGCAGGTTTTCAATATCAAAATCGCAAATCTTTATTCACAACGATCTAACAATGAATTTTCCACTCAACAGATTTCACTCCACGGATAATAAATTAACGACGAGATCAATAGATGACGCCCATTTAATTAGCAAATATTTTTAGCAGCTTATTTTAGCTAAATTAATTTAGCAAAAACCCTGCTATCTCATATTAGGGACTTATCTCGTAATAGGGGATTTTCCTCAACAACTCTGAACATTCGCTGTTTTCAGTGATAATCCATTGATTGACTTTTAGAGAGTAAATCGATACACCGCATATTTACGTAAGGATTAAATACAAGACAATTATACTTGTTAACGAAAGAGACTGCGATCGTATTGCCGTATGACCGATTAGGCGAGTGACAATTGCGATTGCTCGATTATCCCTCGGCGATTAAAGAAGATGAAAAAGAAATCCTCTCGCGGAGCGGCAGGGGCGCCAAGGGGAAAACGGCAGGGCAGGTATGCGGCTTGCGCGTAATTGCTGGCGAGCTACAATTGCGACAGCTTGCACCAACACTCGTTGCGTCACCGCCGCGAAATAGCCGAGGGCCGATATTCTCGCGCGCGATATTCCGCGTCCCATCAACCCCGTTTCCTCCGCGAACTTGCTTCCCGCTTCCCGGGTACTTTTGCCTCGAGATTATGCGGAGACCGCGATGAAACAACTGCATAATCCCATTGTCGTCCCCACAACTCGATTATGGCCTTCCCGTAGTAGGTCTGCTGATTACCGCGTGAATTAACATCGCCGGGCCCTTACAATGTGGCCATCTTTCCCTTTGCAAACTTGTCCACTGAGGCGATTTCGTAATCATTCATCTAAAACACGACGCCTCCTCTCGACACGTAACGGCGTCAGTTTATTTAGAAGGAGCGGGACACGATTCCTACCAATTCGTTGTACCTGCCGGTCGTCACTTGCCACTTAATTCTTTTCTCGCGTAATCGATCTGCTAGTAATTACCGGGATTCAATTAAATCGCAATTAGCCCGCAGACGCGCGCGGTACGTCGCCGTTGCGTTACACCTGTAATTAAAAGGCGGCGTCTCGATTGAATTTTTATGCGAGTCGAGCGATAAACCGTGTATTGTCCCGGATCGATGGGCTCTCCCTCTGATGAATAGTTAAATGCATATGTTTCATTTAACATACGAAGCCTATTTTAATCGGGCAAACACAAGTTCGTTACGCAAGCCAGGTTTTGCAGATCAATAGTAACCTCGTCCCACAATCCCGGCGCTTTAAATCGATATCAAACGGTTACGCAAAATATATAAACAATTTGACGGCTAAATGCGTAACACGTTCAGAGAACTTACTTTCCGTTTGTTAATCTGTTGCGCGAGTAGAGCAATCCGTTGAGTAATTTCGTTGGCCGATTTCGAATTCGCCATATTGTTCCAAATTACGACACCATGTTTAAAATTCAAGTTGAAACACAGGAACGATCTCTCTCGTAGGAAAAATAATCTTAGACAGATTCTACAGTGCCTGAACTTACGGAAAATATCGCGAGTGTACAGATTTTGCCTCGGCCCGATTTCTTTCGAGCAGCTTTTCAACTCGGCCTCAAATACTTTGAGGGAATTAAAAAAATAAAACTTGTAACAAGGTGCGTTTGTTCCGCAGTTCTTCAAACCGTATAGCACAGAAGCCCGCAGCCAGTTTACAGCAAACGTTGCAGTGTACATTGCAATGCTGCGGAAACATGATAAAAAAATTAATTTGCAATATACACTGAAAGGCAGGAACGATCTCTCTTGTAGCAAAAATAATCTTAGACAGATTCTACAGTGCCTGAACTTGTGAAAAATATCGCGAGTGTACAGAGTTTTCCTCGACTCGATTTCTTTCGAGCAGCTTTTCGACTCGGCCTCGAATACTTTGAGAGAACTTAAAATAAAACTTGTATCACGGTGCGCACAGAAGCTCAGATTACAGCAACATTGCCGTGTACATTGCAACGCTATGCGGAAACATGTGTAGAAAAAGAAATGTGCATTATACTTCGAACGCTGACGCAGCGACATCTCGACGCAATCCTGTGAAAATAACGTTTTACGCGCGCGCGCGTGTGTATTTTGCAGCAACTCTTGCGGCAGCGTTTCGCAAAGCGTTGCTGCAACCTTGCTACGTTACAAGGAAAGTAACATAGTCGCTCGTTAAAATCGCCACGTTTCCTCAAATAGAATGGAAAGCTCTCTCGGGATAATTAGAGCGCCTTAAAATCTTTCGGAGGCTCGTCGAAGGGCCCGAAGGAGGGGACGAGTGCAGAGTTTTCAAGACACTTTCCCGGAGGACGCCTCGGCGAGATGCCTGAGATTTCGGACCTCGGAGAGGTCTCGGCGCGAGGCGGCAGAAACGGACGGCCTCGGGCGGAGACCGAGGAGGAAAAGCGTCCGCTCGGCCGCTCGCGAGAGCGAGAGGCGCTCACCCGGACGGCCACCACGGCGGCTGCAACGTGACCGCGGCACCACGTGACGCGCGCGGCCAATTGGATCTCCCGCGGATCGGCGGTCACGTTGCACTCGGCGTGGCTCGTTCACCCCCGCACGCTCCTGCACGCTGCCCCCTCGTCCATCGGCCCCCTGCGACTATTCGCACTTCGCATATGCGATCGGCTGTTAGCGCGGCGCGGTGCGGTTTCTCGGTCCCGCGACTTCGCTCGTCCGTCGAGATAAGAGGCGGAAGGAAAGAAGAAACGAGGGGTGGAGCGGTGGAGAAAGAAGCCGAGACGCGTCGCGGGTTTGGCGAACGCGCGCGATCGTCGCGGCCGCGAGTGCGAGTGCGCGTTTCGCGCGAACAGTGGATCGTCGTCATCGCGCACGACGTTCGATTCCGGAATATTAGGAGGCTAATTAGCGCGCGGTCGAGCCCGCGAGTGAATCGTTGAATCGGTAATTCAAATTAGGGACTAGACTCGAGAGTCTCCTATGCCGATCGCTGGCGGTGGACGCGCGAGTGAAACGCTGAATTCGCGGCGGAGCCCGCGAGGAGAAATGTGCGTCCGACGGTGCGATCGGCGTGCGTCGCGGCTGACGAACTGACGTCTTGTTTCTCGACTCAAGCTCCCCGACCCGATCGATCGCCCGCTCGCTGAATCTTGTAGGAACCGTAGGGCTTCGCCGCGGCCTCGCCGAGTGTTCAAGAAATCAAGACGATGCGCGCCTCGCGGCGAGGCTGCCACGCCGGCCGCGACGAGCTGCTGTCGTAGTGGTCCCTCGGGTTTCTGCGGGGGATTCGTGGTGGGTCACGTTGTCTCGACTCTTCTAACCCGGCGCGCTTTCACCGGCCGCTTCAACGAAAGTAAGAGAGAAAGCGACTGCGTAGACTCGCAGTCCGCTTGGATAACGGCGGAGCGAGGCATTTCGGTGCACTCTTTCTCCGTCTAAGTTCTTACTACAATAATGTGTTAATTTCAGTTTTATTACTTAATTGGGAAAAGTATACAAAATTCAGAGAAAAAATGTTATTAGGCTATCAGGATCCTCGGCTGAAAATGCGTTTTTTCTAATTAATTGCAAGAGTCGTGTCTTGTTTTACTTGTATTTTGTTACTGCAGAGTGCATTTTAATCAACCACGTTCGAAAACTTTCAATTGCGGTTTTAAAAGAAAAATGCTTCGGTCAAAAGTTGTTTGGTTTGAACGGAGACACATGATTCCAGCGGGAGTCATGTTGTAGAAGTCACCATTTTCAAAAAATTTCGGAACTAATTTCTCAAATAGGACTTGTGCTCTTTTCCTTAGGCTAAAAGTTGTAGATCTCGTTGAGACGTTTTCAAAACGCTATGATAAAGTACTTTTTTAGTAAGTACTTTCCGAGTTGTGAGAGACTCGAAGTTTACAGTACCGTTGGCATTAAAGTCCGTGTCACACTACGTATTGCTGATCGCGTTCGCAATTCAACCAATCGGGTCCAAGGCCGCCTCGTCTGTTTGACTGAAATGTGATCCGCGATCCGCAATCCTCAATACGTAGTGTGGCACGGACTTAAGCCCGTATCAGACTACGGATTGGGATTGGGATTGGATTGAAATTTAACCAATCACAGTAAAGTTTACTAATCGCAAGTTCAGTAACTTTTACTCTAATTGGTCAAATTTTAATCTAATCCCAATCTCAATTCGTAGTCTGATACGGGCTTTAAGGCTTGTGTCCACGATGCTGGAATTTGGTCCAAGTTCTCGTTCCGAGAAATGTGGAACCAGCTTGCAGCTTTATTGAATAGCTGCAAATTGATTGGCTACACATTTCTCGGAACTAGAACTTGGATCAAGTTCTAGCATCGTGGACACAGGCCTTTAGCATTGCCCAAGGTGGATAATGTACAGTGATGGACAGAATAGTCGCAACACTTTTTTTTCTAATGAGTTTAGGAACGTGCATTTAGATTCAGGGTTACGTTCCAAAATCTCCTCCGAGGAATATTTTACTCGATGGCTATTCCGAAACCATTTCGTCTCCGATCTGTTTCTCGAGTAAAATTTTCCACGGGGCAAATGCTTTGGAACGCAAACCTAAATGCGCATTTCTAAACTCATTAAAAAAAGTGTCGCAACCATTCTGTCCATCACTGCACCATGCGGAAGTTGCACGGTACCTCGGGTAATGCTAATGCCGGCGGTACTGTAAACTTCGAGTCTCTCGTAACTCGGAAAGTACTGTAAGCTACGAGCCTCACACGGAAAGTACTTGATAAAAAAAACATTTCATTACAGCGTTTTGAAAGCGTCTCGGCGAGATCCACAACTTTTATCAGGGCTGCTTTCGCGAGAAAATCAAAATGATCCAGATTAAAATGACCTTGCGCTATGATTGGTCAAATCTGAAATTTCATAGCATCACGTTGAAATTTTATTAAATGAAATTTTGATTTTCTCGCGAAAGCAGTCCCGGGGGAAAAATCAAGTTTCGTTTAAGAAATTAGTCGCCTTAAAAATTTCTTGGATATGACGACGCGTATGACGCAAGTCATTCAAACGAGACAACCCTACTCTGGGGAAAAAAAGACAGCTAGCAACCCATTTTGGGGCCCACAGTTAGTAATCGAATAATTTGTATTGTTCGTAACTCTATTCTGGGAAAATTTTCGACCGTTTTTTTTGTAGTTAGGCAACTTAACATTTCGGTTAGTGCCTCTTAAGTGAAAATTATCTTTGCGTTACTGAATATCGACAGAACTAATTGAGAGAATTGATTGGTATTACTTAAAAATCTTGGATATAGATAGAATAGCTGATTGCGATTTTTAGTTATGCGGGGTAAAATTCGTAAAAGAATAGAGTTACGAACAATCGAAGTGATTCGATTAATAATTGTGAGCCCCGCAATGGGTTGCTAACTGTCTTTTTTTTCCCAGAGTGGTAGCACAGTGCAGTGATCAAACATTGGTTAAACATCGGCCCGATATTGGACCAATGTTTAGTCAATGGGGAACTTTTGTCCGAAGCATTTCCTTCTAAAATCACAGGTAAAGTTTTAGGGGTGGTCGATTAAA
Organism: Vollenhovia emeryi; assembly: GCF_000949405.1. Taxonomy (NCBI): domain Eukaryota; kingdom Metazoa; phylum Arthropoda; class Insecta; order Hymenoptera; family Formicidae; genus Vollenhovia; species Vollenhovia emeryi. The sequence goes on along the minus strand of NW_011967184.1, from coordinate 172,356 downwards.
GTGCGACAGCCTGTATGTAATTATAATTAATATCTTAACTTTATTGATATATAATGCAATTATAGATATTTAATTATATATTAAATTATACAATTATTGTATCAAATTCATATATGTAATAATTAAAACATACACTACGTCATTATTATACAAACATAATCTACAGGTTTCCTCTACAAACACGCTGTGCTTAAAGCTGACTTTGCATGGAAAATGCAACACAAATTTCATTTCTCTCCTCGTAAATTTAATTTCCACGGATATTAATATTTCCAAATCGTTTGAGACTTAAGAAAGTACGTTTAAAGCATTAACTATTTAGATAACGTTAAATAACTCGGATCTTTCTGCTCAACTTATCGCGGTTCTGACAAGATTAATATCACGCGCCGCGGTGTTGAAAAAAATACCTCAGATTTAAGATACATTAAATAACCAGTCAATCCGCAGCGCGTTGACAGGATGATTGGTGAATAATGTACTCGGCGTAATCCATTAATCGTCGCGTGTGGAATTAATAATCCTCGTCACGCCCGACAAGGACGAGGAAACGCGGCATTAAGAATTTATACGGAGGAGAATTTATTGCGGAAAATTCTCCATTATTAATTATGGAATTATCAGTTTCATTAATGTCGCGGGGACTTCGGGTTCCCATCAATTCGGGCGCGCTGAACCGATCCGAAAGTCCAGGAACAGGTGTTTAATCCCCCCCCCCCCCCCCCCGAGGGTTTAACTTATTGACTCGTCTACTTGACGAGCGGATACTTTCGGGCGGGATGGATGTTTCCAACTTGGTCCCGGTTTTCGACCCTTATCAATTAACGCCCGCAGGTCTCGCCGAAATGTCGCTCGCGCCGTCGTTGCGCCGGCAGGCGCGTTTTGTCATGGAAAGCAGAACGCGCGTTTAAGCCCGATCTACAATGTGCTCTTCGCGTCTAGAAATCGGTTCTATTTTGTAGCCGATAAACGCGTCTAAAAAATTTGGGCGAGCTGATGAACTGTGTGCTACACACTTGGCAAGCTTTTCAAGCGTGCACGGAGACCATTTTTTTTCTTAAAATTTATCCTGAAAATCATATCGTGGGACATGGCATTTCGAAGAATTTTTTGAAATTTTTCGATACAGTTTACCAGTAATTATATTGTTAGTAGAGGAAAGTCCTCTATTATGAGATAGCAGGTCTTCAACACCCAAATTCAATCGCAAGCCTTTCCTCGCAACGATTGCACGATCCAACAATGAATTTTCCACTAAACAGATTTCGCTCCAAGGGCAATAAATTCATGGTGGAATCAACTGATGACGCCTATTAATTTAGCAGAAACCCCGTTATCCCATATTAGGATCCTACCTCATAAAGGGAAGACTTTCCTCTGTACATTTCACTAGTAGAATGTATGGTGAAATTTCAAACAATTCTCATACAGTTCTTCAAAATGCTCCTCCATGATTTTCAGGGTAACTTTTCAGAGAAAATTTCTCTACGTGTATCGATTCGCCTGCATAAAATAGAATGTTTCCCGTTGCGAAAAACACATTGTAGATTAGACTTTAGTCGTGCCGTGTCGTCGCGGCTGAACACGCTGATCCATCAAGGATACCCAGTTCGATCCCACGGCCGAGCCACTCGATGGGCATGGCGGACTCGACTCGACGAAAACGTCTTCCTCGCGACGACGTCGCGTGACGAGTTCCCGGGCGTGATGCCTATCGCTCTTGCTCCGCGCGGCTTTCTCCCGAATACGATTCGCACGTTCGCGAGGAAATTTATCTCGGGACGTGTAATATCGGCGGCGATGCGGAAAATGAAAATGCACGGTCGAAATCGATGGGGAGGGGGGGAGGGGGGGGAGAGAAACAAAACGAGCGGCACGTTAAAATAAACAGGGGCTTAAGTGAAATGTGAAAGCTGAATTATAACGGCAAAAATTTATTTATATCGCGCGATAGCACGAGAGTGACGCTACAGGTGGTTAATTAAATTTATATGCAATAAGTAAAATCCCGCTTGTCTTGATTGTATTAATTGTTAGCGGAGTACTCTTCTATCGAGTGTATCCCGGGGGCGTGTAACAATAAGCCGTCCGGTGTGAATTGCATTCGATCTATAACGCATAGCTTCGTGCGCAAGTATTTACACGCTTGCATTAATCGCTGCTGCTATTACACGTCATCGACAACGACGAGCCTGTGCAATATACCGAAGCCAGCCGTCTTTTTAAACATTTTAGCCCCCCCCCCCCCAAAAAAAAACGAGACCGTAGCGAGGTTATTCTCAGTTCAAGTGCGCTCGGTAGCTCATTCGGGTGATTTTCGAAATATAAAATTTATCGAAAGCCCCGAAATGTAACTCGAAAAATTTTTGGAGCGGATAATAAAAAGCGGATAATAAAAAAAACTTCTACACGTATTGGAATCCCGTAAGCGGATTCCAAATATATCTTTTGCTTTTATAATCTCTACTTTTTTCGGGTGCCAGTATTTATATTATTACAAAAATAAAATCTAATCGACAAAAATAGAATTATATTCGCCGCGTTTAATCGTTAGGAGGCGTTTCGGAGCGTCTCAGAAACCGCAGAAATCTCTGGGGAAGGGACAGAGTTCCATCAGTTGTATCAAAATTCTGAGGACTGGCTGCGCAGAAATAAAGTAAATGCGTTCGTGGCAGCTGAGCCCGGATTTCGCCAGTCGTCTCGAATTTCTGGACGGAATCCTCTGCTGCGGTCAGTAAAAAAGACGAGTGCGCGCGCGAGTACCTCGACATTACCGCGGACGTCGGGAGAGCGCGAGAACTCGCTCACTTACATCATAACTCGAGCCGAGGCAAGGACGATTATGTCAGTCACCGTGGCAGCGACGTAACGTCGTCTTTCCCTCGTTTATAGATCACTCGCTCAATCGTTAATTCTCGTACTCCTTTCAGTCCGAAGTGTGCTCGCGTCATTTTCTCCCAGTGATTCTTCAATTTCTGTTAGCTCTTCAGCGCGAGAAGTTACGCGAGTGCAACGCGGAAGCTGCGTCCGCTTCTCGCGGCGGCCGCTAAGAACGTTTCAGGGAGGAAACGAATCTCTTCTTCGTTCTGATCGACGACGACGTTCTTTTTGCACGTCAAATACTTGAAGACGATGCTCTCCTTGGCCCGGTGCACCAAGGTTCATTTTAGCGGAACGTACACAAATATTTAAGGTACGGGGTCCACTTCGGCAGGAGACTCTCGGGAGTTTAAAGTTAATCCTGCGATGTGAAACAAGTTCGCTTCTCCGCCCGCCCCGACCGTTTGTGCAAGTCGGAATTAAAGTTTCTTTTCTGCTGCCGTCCCTTACGCGAAAGGAGTTTTCTCGGGAAAATTTCTGCGATGCCATCATGGACCGACGAGACGATCGCAAACATCTACCGGCATGATCAAGACGGCGGATGATCATGATCGCCAAGTTATGACATATCGTATTGGCTTTAGTGCCTCGTGTATGCGCGAATATACACAATCTCCCCCCCCCCTCCTTCCTTCTCTCTCTCTTTTTCTCTGAGAAGTTACTCGAATAGAAGTTATCGAAGGGATAATTCCATCAAAAAACGATAAATTTCGATTATATTGTCGCTTCCATGCGGCAGCGGTGAAATGCGGCGAGGCGATGATGTAATAGCGGAACTTTAAATAGGGTTAAGAGAGTCGGCAGTGTTGATACTTCACGACGACGATATAATGCCATTGGTACAATTGTCTGTAATAATTTAACGTCTCTGCGAAGAATTGCTGGCGGTGAAAAGTTCTCGGAAGTATTCATGAAATTTTTGGACTTGGTGCAACTTCGTGGTCGATTATAGTCTTCTATCTTGGTCAGTTTCGAGATTTGTGACTTTTGCGATCTAAAATCTCGGAATTCTACGAAATTTTGAAAAATTCGTGGAGGAAAATATCAGGAAATATTAAAAAATCCCGGAAATATCTACGATTCGAGACGAAAATTCTTGGAATTTTTGTTAGTGTCGCCTCCTTGCCAGTTATGTTCTTCTGATACTTTTTGATTTTTCGAAATATACTATACATAGATTTTTAAAATTCAGATTCGGGAATTCCCGAAAATGTTAATAAAATTCTTGGAATTTTTAATAGTGCGACCTCCTCGTCGGTCATGTTCTAATATTTTCTCGATTTTGTGAGTTATAGATTTCAGAAATTTAAATTTTTGAAAAACTCTTGGAATTTTTGGTAGTGCAACCTCCCTGCCGGTCATGTTCTTCTGATACTTTTTCGATTTTGCGGAATATAGATTTCAAACTCTCGGGAATTTTTGAAATTTTTGATAGTGCGACTTCCTCGGCGGTCTTCTGCTCCTGAAACTTTATCGACTTCCGTGGATTTTTGCATAAATATGTTCAAATTTAAAACTTTAGGAATTGCGATTCATCCAATATTTATTGTTAATAGATAAAAATGAGACGGACGCGTCAAGCAGTATTCATTGTCGATATCTCGAATGTAAGTCGCCATTTCCTAGTGAGCTTGTGCATTAGATTAACAGAACAAACGGAACAAATGAAACAAATGAATTTTGCATAAACGTACGTGCTTTCTAGCTAAATTAAATCGGATCAATTATTGATCTTCATAAATCTGCCACGCCATTTAAAGACTGACTTACGTCGTAACGCTGAAAGAGACACGTACCTCCCGGAGACGTTACCGGTCGAACGAATTAATGCACCTCGTACTTGAGCAACCCCCTTGCTTTCCGCATACGTGTCCGCGCCGCGGGCGGAATGAATTCCGCAATAAATTTCTGCAAAACGCACGTTGATTCCCCCTCGACCCCCCCGTGGCTCATGAATAACGCGCCGAAAGATAGCCCTCGTCTGAGGGCTAATCTCGCGGCGGTTTCGCTGCCGTTGCTGGAAAACGACACACACGGAACTCGCAACGGTGCAACGGTGCAGCGCAGCAGCGTAACCAACATTCAGGTCACTCTCGCCCGCCCCGCGGCTCCTCCTCCCGCCCTTTCCGCCCCTGTCTGCGGAGGAACTTCAAAGGATCGATCTTGATTACCTTGCTCTGGTGACGGCGTTCACCCCGGAATAATAAATTGCTCTATCTTTACCTCTACGCGCTGACATTAATAATAATTGACAATTAATAATGAAAGAAGAATGCTGATTATCGGAGTAAATTACAGAAAAGTTTGTTTTTTTTTCAAGATGATGAGACGCATAATATAAATTGTGCATTTTAATTTTCAACGTTGTCGCCCCGATTGAAAATCACATCTCTACTTCCCGGAGCCGAGGACCGTTAGCTACGCCATTGGTGCAGCGGATATAAACGTGCCTGCGGGATAAAATTAATGCACCCGTGTCGCTTTGGCCCCTTCGGTTGCCAGGGAAATCAACCGTATATCGCGGAGACGATCCGCCACCCCGTCGAGATTTCGTTAACTGTCCCCGAGGCTGCGAGACACGGAGCCCGCGAGCTGTGATTTTTCACGAGGCCAGAAGTGATGGCTGATTGAATTCATCTCGAAAAAAGTGTAGTCCTCATTTGTATAACAATGAAGGTTTTATCGAAGAGAAAGAGGGAGAGAGAGAGGGGAGGAGTTTATATAAAGTTATAACATTTTATATATCTAGAAGAGATCGCGCATCTAATCTTTCAAATTGACGAGTGCGTTATAAATGTACTCTTACCCCTCCGTCCCCGTCTGCCCACGGAGATGAGAATTTTTCGAAAAGCGCCTCTCGCGCGTCCCAAGTAAAACCTCCGTCCCGAAATAATGTACACGTGCCCGCACACAATGGATACGCTAATTTCGCTTTACAATGGAGTTCACGACATCGCATGAATCATTGCGCGGCGACAAAACCACGTTGTTGCAATAGTTTCGCGATAGCTCGTCGCGAGTGTCTCGCAGCAAAACTCTGCGCCGCAATACGAATTGAATGTCAAGGATCCGTCGAGGAACGAGTTATTGGACTTATCTCCGATAAGTAATAAAACTCAGCTCGTGGTAGCGTAATCTTGCAAAAAAAAATGGGTTTTTCAAGCACTGAAAATTTAACCGCCGTCTAGTAGTCAATGCCTCCCAGTCTCAAGCGAAAGGTGTCGTTTATCGTTATTAAATAGAAAAGAAAAAGAAAAACGTAGCAAAGTATAATAAATGCGAGAGATAGTGTTAAAAAAAAGCCCGAGATCGGGGGATTATTGCAATTGCCTCTAGCGGTAAATCGACCGAATGGGGGGAGGTAGGCGATCCTCAAAGCGCTAATAACCGTTCTCGTCCCCGCGTGTGGTGAAACGTCAAATCGGAGTGGGCCAATCGAGGCGTGGTCCCTCCGAGGGAGCGCGTCCCGCACAAGTAGATCCGGCGGCGTTTGAGAAAATCGAATTTTCCGCACGACGTGACCCTCCGCCGGGGAGGAAGTTCCCCGGCCTCAAGGTCGCCGTGTGTGCCATGCAGGCCGACTTATTTTCCGGCTTGGCGGCGAAGCGAGAGGGAGGGTACTCTGGGGGGGAAAAAAAAGACAGTTAGCAACCCATTTTGGGGCCCACAATTAGTAATCGAATAATTTGGATTGTTCGCAACTCTACTCTGGGAAAAATTTAGACCGTTTTTTTTGTAGTTAAGGGGATGCTGGAGTGATTCTGCACTTTTGCACCTTTCTAACCTAAAAACTGTCAGTTCACGGAAACATTTGTGTAATATACAAATTAAATGGCTTACGTGTACAGATCGAAAGCAGCTTGCTATTCCGGCCAAATGAAAGAACAATATGGTATCACTGAAACTAAGTTTGTAAGTCTAATAAAAAATAATAGTGAGCAACACACCTACTACATGTACTGTATGTATGTGTTGCTCACTATTATTTTTTATTAGACTTACAAACTTAGTTTCAGTGATGTCATATTGTTCTTTAATTTAGCCGGAATAGCAAGCTGCTTTCGATCATCTGTACACGTGCCATTTAATTTGTGTATTACACAAATCTTTCCACGAAACAGACAGTTTTAAGTGCAGAAGGTGCGAAAGTGCAGAATCACTCCAGCATCCCCTTAAGCAACTTAACATTTCGGTGCGTTACTGAATATCGACAGATTGAGAGAATGGATTAGTATTACTTAAAAATCTTGGATATAGATAGAATAGCTGATTGCGATTTTTAGTTACGCGGGGTAAAATTCGTAAAAGATTAGAGTTACGAACAATCGAAATAATTCGATTACTAATTGCGGGCCCCAAAATGGGTTGCTAACTTGCTAACTGTCTTCTTTCTCCCAGAGTGGACGGATCCTTTAGCGTTTCGGGCGGCCGAGAGTGGCGGCAGGGTCCATTTGTAAGGGCTCCCACGGGGATCGATCTGTACTTCTTCAAGGCTTCGAGGGCATCGTCGCGTCCGGGCTCTTTCTGAGACATCGGCAGCGCGGAGAAATCGAAGACGCTCCTCTGGACCTGCTATGATCGAGATGCGAACTCGTAGGCGGATATCGAATGAGTTTTCACGTTTCCGGCGCGGGGCATTTTCTAAAAGTTACAAGCATTAAAAACTAATCGAGAGGAAGGAAGACAATTGTGTCTTGGGCGGATTAAGCGGCGGGAATACAATTGTCCGGTAAAACTTTGTCGTATCGCACCCGATTTCAAGCGGCACTTTCAATTCTACGTTATCAGGCATCGCGGTTTAAAGAATCGAAGGGAAATCGAGCTTTGTGCTTTTGCATAAAGAATTCGGCGACGAGTAAATTTGGGAACTTGCTCCTTCTAAAACACCGTGGACAAACGTCCCGTCCTTCCATTGTAACAACTTAATGGATTTATTGTAATTGCAAGTGGAACAGTAATGGAAATTACTTTCGCGCGCTGAGTCAACTAATTAAGGGTCTACTCTCTTGGAAGGGTGTACTGAGGAAAGATGACGGGAAGTAGTAACAACGAGATGGGCCAGGGGGTGACCTCGGGAGTTCGAGGCGATGGCGGGAAGCACACGGTTCACTGGTTCCGTAAGGGACTCCGGCTGCACGACAACCCCTCGCTGAAGGAGGGTCTCGCGGGGGCGTCCACTTTCCGGTGCGTCTTCGTCCTGGACCCCTGGTTCGCCGGAAGTACCAACGTCGGCATCAATAAATGGAGGTGAGCGCCCGCGACGTAGCGAGATCGATGCGGCTCTGAAAGTGAAATAACTCTCCCGCGCCGTTCCTTCCGTATCGTTGTTAACAAACGTTGCGACCAAAAAAATGCTTTCTCCCGCAAACAATTCATTTTGTTTCACTTCATTATTTTATTCTCCTCCTATTTCTCGGCTTTTTAAGTGTTGTGAGCACGCGCCACAAAAATATTCCAATATTTTCGCGCGAGGGAATCGTCGCCGCGAATGATGGCGATATATCAAGCTTTCCTTTCGCGTACTACGTTTAGACGATATTGCGGCGTAGAGGGTTTACGATTATTTAATTCGTCGATAATGGCGAGTTTGTTCCGCAAACGGCGCCGTTGATCTCCGTTGCATCGCGTAATCTGGATGCATTACTGCGACGGACATTCGAGCGCGGCTCTCAGTCGTCGATCATTTGTCATGTTGATTAAGCGTTATGTAACCGTTTCCTAAGCGATCGCTTAGATGTTGTCGATAATCCTACTGAATCACGGTTGACAAGGAGGATATTAGCGGCGACATTGACTAAAAATGAGTCAACGGCAAATGTGGACGCGCGTGTTCTTATAACACGTTGCTTTTTCCCCACACGGAGAGACCGATTTGGTTACCACGTGTCTAATTAGGGTTGGCACAACCCCAATAAATAATAATATTTGGGACAGCTACAGCTGTGTGATTGTCACACCCACATTGGTATGATAAGTAGTGGAGGCAATTATATGCGTTTTGTGCAGCAAACTTAGTGAATGTTGCAACGCAAAACAAGGTGGATGCCCCTCTACTATTTATACGGCAACATTTTTATTTTAGTTATTTTTGCCTTAGCCGGTCTTTCCGTGCAATTACTATAAAAGCAATAAATTTAGAGTATGAAGTATTGAGACGCTAACGCCCCGTCACGGCCCTTTAGTCCTTTGTTCCTTCACATTTGAGCCATACGAATTTTAATTCACTATAAAAGCGCTACATCCAATCGCAGCGGAGTTCTTTAACAAAGTATCCGTTCTCCATCTTCAATTTTATACACGACAATTCTCTCATTGCATTACTGTGAAAAGTCGGTCAATAGATAATGTTTTGATATGAGCCTGTTAGCGGAAATCACAATGTAATCTTAGAATATTCGTGGAATCAACGTGTACATCTATTTTTTACGTCTAAAAAAATCATTGAGTTTTCTGCGACGTCCGATCAATTTGCTTCACGTGCGACCCGACAGATTCCTGCTGCAATGTTTGGAGGATCTGGATTGTTCCCTGAGGAAACTGAACTCCCGGCTGTTTGTGATCCGGGGACAGCCGGCCGACGCACTCCCCAAGCTCTTCAAAGAATGGGGCACGACGAACCTGACTTTCGAGGAGGACCCGGAGCCGTTTGGCCGCGTGCGAGATCACAATATCTCGGCCCTCTGCAAGGAGCTCGGTATCTCGGTGGTCCAGAGAGTTTCGCACACTCTTTACAGATTGGACGAGTGAGTCCGAAACATTTTTTTAATTTCGATTTAAGGCTCATCGGGTTAATAATATAATTTAACGGCGTAGACTTAACGTGACAAGTGGTGAAGCAAGCAAACTGACTAGCTTGTAAATTTATAACGGTGCATTTTCTGAGATTTTCTGGGATTTTGTTGTTGCTGTTTACATAAATAGTTAAATTGATCAATTTACTTTCAGTTTTTATCTCTTTTTTATACGTATATGTAGTATTTTTAAATAGTGTGGAGTGTAATAAGCATTAATTGTTAATAGTTAGTGATTAATTCTATTGTTAACGATGTTGATACATTATTGAAATTTATTTAATCAGAATTAGCTCGTAGCTCCCCAGATAGGAAAATGTCTATTGTGTAATAATTGCATCATCCAAAGGAAAGAAATTTCGCAGCGGAAAAAAAACGCAGCGGTTTTGTAGGAACAAAATTTCTAAATAGTACTTGCTCAAAAATCGATGAACACAATTTAGGGTATAAATCACGCACAATTATTTCGACATCTAGAAGCGAAATTGCCCGGCAACACAGTGTTAAAATAAGTGTTTAAAAAATATTTAGCGTGGGACGTGTTTACCGCCGAGCCTGCTTTCATCTCGTCTCGCGTGAATTTACTTACGAGTGTGAGACGCCTCGTAGCGGCGGCTCGTCGTAACGCGACAGCAATTGAATTGTGCAAATATTCTGCCAAGAGGATTCGCCAAAACGCAGCTATTTTGCTGACACACTATTTAGAAATGCAAATATTTATCAATATTTGATGAAAGGTCTCCATTTCTGCATACGTAGTTTGCAGTATGTACGCGTAATTCCGTCATTCCAAGTGTCATCCAGATTCCGTCACACAGTTTGCTAAACATTTTCCTATCGGGGTCATGCGATCTGCAGAATCGTAACTGCGATTCGACTTTGGAATTATAAAAACTCTTTTTAACGAGACATTTATACACCCTTTAAGAGTTAGCTGTCAGCCAGCTACGCGCGCGTTTAAAATGGAGCCTTAGACTGTACCCATTAGGATTAAATATTACGTTGCAACTTCCGCCATTGTCCGCGAGCCATTTCGCGACTCCACCGTCGCGCGTTTCAGGATCATAGAGAGAAATGGCGGAAAACCGCCGTTGACCTACCATCAATTTCAAAACGTCGTCGCCGGCATGGACCCGCCGGAACCGCCGGTACCGACGGTGACTGCCGCCTGCATCGGCAGCGCCTATACGCCCCTAAAGAACGACCACGACGACCACTACGGAGTGCCCACCCTCGAAGAGCTCGGTGAGGAAAGATCGATTTTTTCCGAGCGGATTTTAACGTTTCAGAGTTTAGTTCGACATTCCACGTAACGACAGTGGCTTTTTTCCCGTAAACTCGAACGAACTTGGAAAAAAAAGATCGACTTTGACTCGGCCAAGACAGATTGTTGAAATTGAGGGGTTGCCGGTACGCTCTGGGCATAAACTAGGAACATCCGGCCGGGGCGTTGTTTCGCGGTGATATATCAGGTAATAACGAGATATGCATTTCGAATAGAATATCCCGGGCCGGGCAACTGCGGATTAAGCGCGAGTCCGTCGCGCTTGCCATGGAGAATTCATTCGCGGCAGATTAGTCGATGCAGCATTAATGCGCCGCCCGTAAGGGAGCAATTGGGTATTATTTCGCATAAGGTAATTCATCCCGCGTCGATGGCGCGTTGTAATCCGTAACGCTCAAACCGTATTACGTACTGCTCCGCGTCGCCCGAGAATACGAAGAGGTCCGATCGATTATTAATCACCCCGGCCGATTGTTCTTATTATTGAACGTCGGGCGTCTTAAAGTCTCCTCGGCGCGGCGCGATAGCCCATTACCGTTGATGTATGGCCCGCGCGATATCAGCCGGTGTCCCCTCACTTTCAAATGTCGCGAGTTATTCCGTCATCTCGCTCTTCTCATTGTTATCAAATGTCACGCGCGTATCCCGAAGGCTTTCCGGCCTTCTTCTCCTTGCGACTCTCCACAATGCCGATGCGAGGAGGCAAGAACGTCGAGCAACTTTGTGCTGTCCACGGAATGTCTACGACTCTTTAATTTTAGCGACAGATTCCTCGATCGATGTTACCAGTCGACTTTTTTTTAATAAGACTGCCGAGGCGTCATTCGAGCGCAGAGCAACCGAAAACACGGTGCCTTTTATGTAATAAGTTTTCCGCGACGCACAGTTAAGTAGCAATTCGTTGTTGTACACAATCAAATTTTTATTTTCGAAATTTCCATGTTTTAGTTAAAATTATGCGTCGAGACATTTGGCGTCATCGAATAAATTGCAATAAGTGAAGCTCGAAAGATCTCTTTACCAGAGATTCAAGCAGTCATAAAAAAATTTGCTTTTGAACGAAATCGAATTAGTGGACGCGAATTTCGCAGCGAGTCGATACGAAAATCAAAATGACGGAGGTAACAAAAAATCGAGTGAACTCGTCGAACTTGCGGGGAAAAATGGAATGCTACTTTGCCTCTGTACAAGCCCCCGGGTTTTTTATTACGGTTGTAGGCTTCGATACGGAAAATCTGCTGCCGCCGGTGTGGGTCGGCGGCGAGAGCGAGGCCCTGGCTAGGCTCGAACGTCACCTCGAGAGGAAGGCATGGGTGGCGAGCTTCGGCAGGCCGAAGATGACACCGCAGTCCTTATTACCGAGCCAGACCGGGCTCTCGCCCTACCTGCGATTCGGCTGTCTCAGCACGCGGCTGTTCTACTATCAGCTCACCGATCTGTACAAAAAGGTACGCGACCTGTTGGCGAGACGATAACGCGGGATGCTGTTTATCGTGAAATATGCCAGCAGCTTTCCCCGGGAGCTTCTCTCGCCCAAGTTTCCTTCTCCGCCGCTCCGAAACTTCGAGATAATAATTAAACGAAACTTCGGGGGACTCGTTAATTGCGCCGCGAGATTTTTATTTCCACGTGGAGTCGCGAAAGCTGTTCCCTACGAGAGGTTTCCCGGTTATGAGGGAATAATGTCCTCGCGTTGTTTCTCAGCGAGTATTATGTTAACGAGACTTTTTTTTCATCCTGTTTCCGCGCATTCTTTGTTCTTAAAGCGACGCTGTTACTATTATCGTTTTACCAAGACACCTTTCGTCTCTCAGCAGTTTTGGAAGCGAACGATCAGTTCGGCTTCCCCGGTAACGATACTGTTTCAGATAAAGAAAGCGGTGCCGCCGCTGTCGTTGCACGGGCAGCTTCTGTGGCGCGAGTTCTTTTACTGCGCCGCGACGAAGAATCCGAATTTCGATCGGATGCACGGCAATCCGATCTGCGTGCAAATACCGTGGGACAGGAACGTGGAGGCGCTCGCAAAATGGGCGAACGTGAGTGAGATCTCGCGCGATCGCAGACGGAGGTCGCCTTTGCTACGCAATTTCGCTCGCACCGCGTGGATCCAGCAAAGCGTTAATGAACAGTTGAAAAATTTTTGTGTTAATTTTTGTGTTAATTTAACATAATATGGATATGTTAAATGATCACACTAATACTCTGCTAATATTTTAACACAAAATAATTTGCCTCTATTTTGTGTGTACGGAACAATTATTTAATAAACTGAAAATATCGGTTGCATTAGGGAGATGATGCAAAAATTGGACTGAAAAAGATCCCCCGGGCGAAGGGAATCGTCTTGTGTAACGCTTCGTTTTTGTATTTATCGCGGCAGCGAAATTGCTGAGTTTCGAAGATTTTACGATCGTGCTAAAACCTCCCTCTTGCGCCAGGGTCAGACGGGATTTCCGTGGATTGATGCGATCATGACGCAGCTGCGGGAAGAGGGTTGGATACATCACCTGGCCAGACACGCGGTGGCTTGCTTCCTGACCAGGGGCGACCTTTGGATCTCATGGGAGGAAGGAATGAAGGTAAAATGTCACGGCATGTCTAGCATTTCAATCGACACGCGTTCAGTTTCTCTCTCTCTCTCTCTCTCCCTCTCTCTCTCTCTCTCTATCCATTTTGTTCTTATCATTAATATACAGACATCGTAAGAATATTTCTTGTTGCGAGATCCTTTTCCCGGAAATACGTGCGGTGCATCCGCTAATATAATATCTCTCCAGTTGGAAAATAAGTAAATAAACCGGTCGCTCTGCCAGAGCGTATACCCAACAATAAGTCATGTTCCATTCGCCGGAATAAGAAATGAAATTAACGAGATGTCCGTTTAATTATGTTAACTAAGGAGCGTTAAACGGCTAGATCCTAATGTTGAATAATCGCAAAGTTACTTCGCAATATTTACCGGCTGTCCTTCTACTTCGCATTGAAATCTAATGTCCTTCTTTGAGGTGTTCGACGAGCTTCTCTTAGACGCCGACTGGTCCGTCAATGCCGGCATGTGGATGTGGCTGTCGTGCAGCTCGTTCTTCCAGCAGTTTTTCCATTGCTACTGCCCCGTGCGATTCGGCCGGAAAGCGGACCCGAACGGCGACTATATCAAGTATATCGATTAAAACAAGTATTGAAAATATTGTTTTCGAAATGAAAAATGAAACGCGCGAGTGCGACGTACGCGCGGGAGATTCCGGAAAGAATTTCGGACGGGCGCGTCCAGCGGCCGGTTTTGCCCCCCCCCCCCGGCTATCGAAATAACGAAATTTACGCTAACGATCGCGTGCACGATGCTATCGGTGCAGTGATTAACGCTCGCGCGATGGCCGGACTAATGGAAATTTTAATCCTGATTGATCTTAATTTGTAACGTATCAGGCGTTAATCTGAGCGGAGCTGAATTCAGCCCCGCAAGATAGATGGAACGTTAAACAGCTCTTAGCTCCATTAGAGCTTAATCGTGCAAAAGATCACCGTGACGAATCGTCGGCGACGACAGCGTTCGACGATCAGACTGTCAATATTTTTGCAGAATAATGTATTCCCTCGACATTCTCGCGAGAACTCAAACAACCGCGGACGCGTTCTACTTATCTTCTCCGCTTTCCACTTCGTTTTCCCAAGTAATATTCGTAAATGATATCGCGTGCACGAGGGGCGTTCACGTATCAGCGATTGTTGTCTCGGGATAAAAGTCTATCCTTTTCCCGTGATCAGGCGCTACCTACCGGTGCTGAAGAACTTCCCGACCAGGTACATCCACGAGCCCTGGAACGCGCCGCTCAGCATACAGCACGCCGCCAAGTGCATCATCGGCAAGGAGTACTCGTTGCCGATGGTCAACCACAGCAAGAGCTCGCGCATCAACATCGAGCGGATGAAGCAGGTGTACCAGCAACTGAACAAGTATCGCGGTAACGGTGAGTAAAACTCGATTGACTCGGCGACACGCTGAACTTCGCCCCTCGATTCTTCCTTCCGGCGTGGTCTTCAATTCTGACCGGCACTGGTACGCGACTCCCTTTTGGGCTGCGTTCGGAAACATCACCCGAGTGCCCCAGTGTGTCATTTTATTTAACATACGGCGAGCAACAAGAATAGAATGGTACGCTGGGGCAGATACTTGGGTGTTTCTGAATGCAGCCTTGGCGAGAACCCCGAGTTATATTTTTTTAAGTGACGATTAACCGACATTTGTTTTTCGCTAGGAACCTCGTTCAAGGGAGAGAACATCGGTGAGTAAACTTTCGATTGGTAATGTGATTAATTATCGCGTCGCGGCAGATGCACGGATAGGAAAGTGTAGCCGAAAACTGCACGTGGCAACTAGATTTCAGTCGTAAAATACGAACGGCTAATATTTAATGGTGACAACTAAATATCTGGCTATTAGGTGCGACAGCAAACAGTTTGCCGTGCTTTGGAAATTTACGGCTACGGCAGGAAAATATTTTTAGCAAACCACCATTAGCTACGGCAGCGAAACTATTTTACAGCGTACGATGTTAGAATAATGAATATTAATAATGTGATGTGCGAGTGATACGCGTGGCTTGTTCAAGGCTTGCTGAACGCATTGCTGGCACCGCCGGCAAAGGACAGCGACGAGGAGAAGAGGAAGCAGGACTCGTCGAATCGGGAGAACGAGCAGAAAATGGAGACCATCAGCAGTCCCACGCAACAGCAACAGCAATAGCAGCGGCAGAGGTAGTAGCGACAGTCGGTATAGCGATCTGGCTAATTCGTTAACGTGATAACGCTATTCTTTTATGGATCTTAAAAGCGACAAAATTCCAAACGAGTTCTACATCTAATCATTTTTCTCGACTGGCCCTAACCAGCCCCGAACACCGGCTGTAATGATCGACATAATCGGTGCCTTTTTTATCTCGATTTACTCCTCAGTGTCATCGGGTATTAGTCGCCGCGTGTAGCAAATTCTACAAGTCATGTCGACGTATTGATATTAGGTATGTGTAAAATTTTTATACTTTTCGCGACTCCGAGCGACAGTTGTTGAAAGGTAGTGGAAAATTCGATATCAAATATCCGCAGACCCGCGACGAGGGACCGCGCTATTTTTTTAACATTTGCGGAGAGTGCGATAGGCGTTTTAGCGGCGGGCCGTCTTGGCGGGCGTGTTACTAGAGCGAATCTAACGTTCGTTGAGACGAGAGAGTGTCCGTTAATTCGTACTCCGTCACACATGTTATATGTGCAACTTTAACAATGCTTCCCGCGACGTATCGATTAACAACTGTACCGTCTAGATTTTTTATGGCTGTAAAACACGATTGTAAATAACGAATAAAAACGTACGTTTCACAGGACATTATCCGTGCGGCGACGTCACTTACCTTTCTCCAGGGCGTCGTCCCTTTCCCGTTGAGCGCCGCGCGTCCCCGGCGCAACTTTAGATAACCGGACAACGGATAAGCGCGCGCGGAAAACGTAACGGAGACACATCGCCCGTGTAATCGCAGCGCTGGAATGAACTTCGGTCGACTTGACAAAATGAACATTTAATGGTCTAATCTGTCACACTTTGCGCTTTAATGGTACCTCAATCCGGAGATCCTCGATGCAGCTCGACGGGTACCGCCTTTCTGCTACAAAAAGTTGATAACACGGTTTGTCACGGCTATTGTGTATATCACTATTGCCCACGCGCTTATAACGCTAGACTGAAGCTCGATGCACGCACTCGTCGTTTCGAGACTCGCCTAATTGAAACGTTCACGACGATCCGTCACGCGACGGTGCGCTCTTCCGTTTACAAACGGGCACGGTACAACGCATCGCGCGTTCTAACTCGCGGCTTCGTTATCATATAAGAAGGGAGGAACGAAAAGAGAGAGAAAAAAAAAGGAATATACAATAATGAAACACACGGGACTCGTATACGCACACGCAATATGCAATATCGCAATTACGCGTATATGTTTTTGCCGGGATGCGCGTATACCTCTCTCTCTTTCTCTTGCTCGCTCTCTTTCCCTCTCTCTCTCTCTCTCTCTCTCTCTCTCTCTCTCTCTCTCTCTCTCTCTCTCTCTCTCGCTCTCGCTCTCTCGCTCTCTCGTCGACGCCGGCGGACAGAACTCATGCCACACAGTCGGTTTTTCTTTATTTTTTTCATGTCAACAAATGATATATTTTAGTGCCTATAGTACTTATGGTTTTACAGTACATTTCTCATTAGATTTAAACAATTACAAATGAACATTCCCAACACTCAAAAACGGAACTAATGTTTCTCACGCATCATCTCGCTCTCTCTCTCTCTTTCTTCACGCACTCGCGCTTTCACTTTTCTCTCATTTTCTCCTTCATTCTCTCGGCTCTCTCTCTCTCTCTCTCTCTCTCTCTCTCTCTCTCTCTCTCTCTCTCTCTCTCGCTCGCTCGCTCGCTCGCTCTCGTGCACTCTTTCTCGGTTAACTTATTTTGTGTCACGTGTGTCTTACAAACGCTTATATACTTGTATGGCCTCTTTGCGATAAAAGATCGAAGATTTTTTTTTCTTCTTTGCGAGCTCTCGCGGTCGCAGTAATAAATTCTCCATACGTCTCTCTAATAATAATCGGGACAATATTTAATTGTAATCGTTAATAATAATTAATCGTGTTATTATTCATCATGTGTGGTAGTAACATCATCGTCACGGCGTTCGCGCGTCGCGCACCCAAAATTATTTTATCTATACACCTTACGACGCCGTATTTTTTTTTTTGCTTACGTAAATATCTCTATGCATACCGACGCCGGCTGCGGTCTCCATCTTTTCTCTTTACGTTTATTACTCGTCGCTAATTTTACACTCTATCGCCGCGGAACACCGAAAAAATACCAGCGCGTACAATACACCACGAATTTCGGACACCTGCCCCCCCCCTCTCTCTCTCTCGCTCTCTCTTTTCTATCGAGGAAAAGAATGTTTGTCTCACCTCGGAAATTCGTAATTCTCGGACGTCGATTACGACGTGTGCGCAAATAACTTCTGTGTGAGGCATTAAGGTTGCGAGACCTAGGAATCCGAGGATAAGAAACATATCGAAAACGTCCATCACCACCGTCCATTAACGATCTATTTGTATCCTTGGACTTTGAAATACCGGGAGACTTGAGAATCTCACGGGTCGAAAATGTTCAGGGTTTAGATATTCCAGAACCGCCGGGGAGATCCCAAAATCGGATCGACACGATAATTAATTTCCGTCGTACCTCGAGATTTCAGAGTCCAAGGACCTTAAGGACCCAAAGGCTCGAGCATCCAAGCATTCAGAAATTTCGCGACTCGAGAATCGACGATTCCCGGGATTCGAGGATCCGAAGAGGTCCGAGAGTTCAATGCGGTTTCTAGAATCCGAGGATTCGCGAATTTGCGCAACCGAAGGATCGACGATCAGGATTCAGTTCTTAAGAGACAGGCGTGGGACAACGCTTCTGTCCCGGTTCTTTTCATCTTTTTTTAAATACGGTATATTGTACGAAAGTACGCGCGTCTGCACTTCTCTAATTAACTCCTCGTTATCACAACAAAAGTGCAGTGCAGAGCTCGGGGCGTCGATGATCTCTCTCTCTCTCTCTCTCGCGCGCACCGGAAAATTCGATTTATTTATTCACCGCAACGTTGCATCGTGGTGGACCGATCGCGACGCAGCCTCCAATTTAGAATACACATTTAGGACGAGACCTTTGGCTTGGACCGGCGCGCCCGTCGTTTGCGGCTCTGTACACAACCTTTCACGTATCCATCCTCTCTCGCATCCTCTCTTTTTCCGCTCGAGATTAGCAATTAGTGATAACAACTATATCAGCTAATCGACTATTCATTTCCGCAGTTTTACCGTCGACTACTTCTTCGTTTTTCCGTCAATCGCATGCGCTAATTAACGCGGTCTAGCGTGAATCATGGACTTATCATCCTCGGTTCAAGCGAACGGTTTTTGAGGAGCGTCGCGCGAATCCGGAACGAGGGTCGAAGAAGGGAAAACTCCCTCTTTCTCTACACGTGTCTCGATCGTTGACAATCGCCGGCTCGGCTGACGATACCTTACGCGGGTTAAGGTAAAAAGGACGATGATGATCCACTAGAGACTCTTCGTCCTCAATTCACTAGACATATGCCCTCTCGCGACACTCTCGCACCGCGCGTGAAAGCTATCGAATAGCATTTCGCTTTCTCCCGCCGGCATTATCGTGGACTCGTCGCGAGAGACAATTCGTAGGAGTCGCGAACGATCGATTCGCGAATGTAGCGGCTCGCGATATTAAATCGGAGGAGGGGAAGAAGGACACAGAGTGCGAGAGATTCTCCGTGGGAATCCTAGATCTTCACGAGACCTGGGGAGCCACGAAGCGCTCTTTAAACTCGCATGTAAACGCGTATCTACGGGAGAAAGGTGGAAAGGTCGACCCAAATTATCCATCATTTCGGCATTAGATGCAGTCAATGCGACAGAGACATTTTTCTAGAGAGATACTCTCCTGGGAAAGCCACTCAAAAATCATATCACGCGGCAAAATCGCTATTTAGAAACGGTTGACAGCCGTTCGCCTCGCTGGCCGCGCGTTTCGCTGGTTTCGGCGATCGCGTTATTCTTTTGCAATGCACGAAGGACCGCGCTTTTAATATTCGACACCTCGGCACACCGAGACATTTGCGAAATCGGGATATTCCGCGGCAACGGGCGACCCCGTTGCCTCGCGCAGGATCGAGCGCTCGCCGATTTACTCCAGTTACTCCAAGCGACAATTAATTATCCGATCCGCGCGGACATCAGACTGTTAATAAATCAATCGTGTTAATAAAATAATCCCAATAAAAAAACCATCCCACCGAAACCTGCGGCGACTCGATGAGCGGCAATGACCGATAAATCCGCACAGAAAAAAAAAGAAGTGTCAGATCAATTCAAATTAACGCGACATTGTTTTGTATATATGCAACAATCTAGAATCTTCTTAGAAGCGTTTAATAATCTTACATTCCAACAATATTACAGTCTTACTTAACTACTATAATTGCCACTTTAAGAATACATATAATTATTTCGCAATAAAATCGTTTAAGTTATTATAATCTTCGATTTGAAAATACGTTATCTTCTATCCATTGTTTCCTTCCTATTCAGGAAAATTATTCTTAAATAATAAGCATATATTTTTCTTGATCGAATCACATAAAATTGCTTCGTTCAAGTAAGTTTTCCTTCCTTTAACGCAACATAATTTTATTTCAAGATTTTCACGTTGAAACTGAACATATTTTCAAAAGAAGAATATCCTTTTTTTTCTGTGCTGTCGTTCGTTCTAAAATCGGCGCGAATCTCCGGAGGATCTTTGCTTCATTACGAAATTTCGTCGCCGCGCCTGTTAAAGGCCGTGTCCACGATGCTGGAACTTGCTCCAAGTTCCAGTTTCGGGAAATGTGTCGCCAATCAATTCGCAGCTATTCCACAAAAGCTGCAAGTTGATTGGCTACACGTTTCTCGAAACTGGAACCTGGACCAAGATCGTGGACACAGGCCTTTCGACGCTTGACTCGCGTTACTTAAGAAATAAACGACAGCGCTTTTCTTGGCGATATTATCGTTTCGCGACAACACAGGCGCCATTAATCATTTCAGATATTTCCCAAGCGATCAGCTTCTCTGTTGATCGAGCATCATTCAGCGACGGTATCGCTAGCCGGCCTGGTTCTAACAAATCAGGTTACGGTGACTCGGGTTTCAGAGTGGCCGATACTGCGCCGGTATATCGCTATTCCGCGCTGGCCGTTACGGAATTCCCGGAGAAAATTTCCCGCTCGTGAGATCGCGGCGATAATCTCGCCGCACGGCGACGAGTACGGCCACGCGAATTGGCTCGTTATAGGTCAAGGAGGCACCGATCGTCCGGGGCTCTCTAGCGCCGTGTATACGCCTCATTTACCCGCCGCCGACGTGACTTCCGGCGAGATTCAACGGCCGTGGCAAAGTGTCACGGCGGCCCGTTTCCGCACGGCGGCCTTATCGCCCCTTGGCGGAAAATCGTCGTGTTGCACCCGGGGCTCGGGAGGCGTCGACGTGTATAAAGGCCTGGCGTCCACGATGCTGGAACTTGGTCCAAGTTCCAGCCCCAAGAAATGTGTAGCCAATAAACTTGCAGCTTCTATGGAATAGCAGCAAGTTTTATGGAATAGCTGCAGCTTTTATGGAACAGCTGCAAGTTGACTGGCTGCGCATTTCTCAAAGCTAGAACGTGGGACACGGCTCTTGGATCGTGGACACAAGGCTTAACGAGCGTAAATCGGAAATATCCCGCTCTCCGGAGGTGGATGGCAAAAAGTGGGCGCTGCTGATATTATCCAATTAGAATCTTTAATCTCTCGTCCGTTCTTAATTCGCGGTAGTTGGGATCTACCGTTCTCCGAGATGTGTCGCGCGGCGAGGTCGGCCGTCGCGTCGTTTAAATCTCCCGTTTAAAGAGATTAGTCCCGCGTGTATATTGTACCCGCGGGTTAAACGTCAGGGAAGCGGCGTGTCAACGGCGTTTCAACTTTTCAAAGGACCGCCGGGCTTGATCTTGCCAAGCGGAGTGCGAAGTGCCTTTTATCTCCGTCAATATTATCTCAATGCAACCCGGTCAAAGATGTTCTTTCTTCAAAGTCCGATCTCCCGGGGGCCGTATTTGCGCGAGATACGTGGAAGGCGGCGCGATTTAACTCCGCTTTCTAATTCGCTGTGCAATGTAATCTCCTTAGGATGCACTTTTTCGATAATCTGACGAATCAACGAGGCGAACGAGAGAGCGGGGGGGAAAATGGAGAAAATGTGAAGAAGAAAGCGCGATTCCCTCATTTTTGAGATCACTCGGGGATCTTTGTGGCGCCGCCGACCTCTCGGTTAGACCAATTCTACGGAGCGAGTCCCCAACTTGGCGAGTCAAGGGTGACAATTAATTTAATATTAACGAATAAACTGAGAGACAACTTCTCGGCGGATCAAAGTCGCGCCCAAGTTTCCCCTTGACAAGCCAACTAATCGAGAGGAGGGACGCGTACAAGGACGGCCGATCGAATCTCGGAATCTTCCTACCCTCCACGCAAGCTCCCCTCGTTTCGATCGATTCGAAAATTTTCCAAACGCTGCCCCGGCAACGCGTGCATTATACTATCCTTAATGACCTATTAGCAACCTCCCAAGCACCGAGGGGTTACTTTCGGATGTTGTTAGGGGCAACAATATTAAGTTTAGTATCCGAAGAAGTAGTGACGCACGGAGGTGCACGGAGAGAATTTTCTCTTAAAATTTATCCTGAAAATCGTGTAATCGTGGAACCACACAGCATTCCGAAGAGTTTTATCAAAGTTTTGTGAAATCTTACTGTACTTTTCACCGGTATAATTACACTTAGTATACATTTTACTGGTAAAATTTTAAAAAGTTGAGGTAGAATAAGGAAGAGAAAAAGGGACCTCGATCGGGTACCTCGCCCCGGATCCGTGACGGCGGGGAGGAGAGAGGTTATCGTAATTATTCGCGCCGCAGAAAAGGTATGGTATGGACACATCTCTCTGCAGGCTGTAGGTGAGGAAGCAGTAAAGGCTGAGGAAAGTATGCAGAGAGGGGAAATGGGAAGGAGAAAAGTACGGCGGGAGGATTAGAAGAAGGAAAAAGGACAGAATTTAGTCGAGGACCGTTGGAGAGCGGCGTCTTGGCACGAGAAGCTGATGCCGCATTCGACGGGAATGGGTGGAGACGAGAAGCTGTACTGTGCGAGGAGGCGGGAGAATGAAGGAAGTAAGAAGAGGATAATGAAGACAAAGGAGTAGAGTTTAAAAGGGTGAGAGTTTAAAGTCGGAAAATAGACGCGAAGATCTTTATACCGTTGTTGCGACAGATATTACTATATGCCTCAGTGGTCGAATTGGTGGGACGCCCGCCTAGAGAGCAGGGGAAGTCCAGGTTCAAACCCTGGCTGAGGTATTTTTCGCGGTAATTTTTCTGTATTAAAAACACTGGCCGGTTAATGTCGGCTGAAAATTGTTAGCAAGCAAAGCTTGATTATTGTTATCTATTACCGGCAACTCAAAGAGATTTCTAATGGTGAGGGTGGGTTTAAATAGTGCAATTGAGAAAGGATAACAGAGACGCACGTAGAAGTTAGGGATAGAACGCGGTACAGGAGCGAAGGAACGAATGAGAGGGTGAATGAGGTAAGGATATAATTGTAAACCAAGTCCCACGTCTTGGCATGTAAGCCGAGGTGTAATAAAGATTATGTTGTATTATAAAGTTCTTGAAAATGACATGTTGTTCCGCGATTACGTGATTTTCGGGGTAAAAGAAAATTCTCTCCGCGTGGAATAAAAATTAATTAAATCGCTAAACTTGCGGCAAGTTGTCTCGTTAAAACGGGAAAAATATATTCAACGAGTTACTCGAGGAGTAACCGTTTTGCGAGTAGTGATATTATAGAAAGGTAGATTTTTCAGGGGGGGGGGGAACCGCCGCTTCTTTCCCGGTAATTTACGTACAATTGCCCCGTTGAAAATCAATCCCCAACGTTGTCGATCAAAGTTCGAGACGGTAAGATCAAAGGAGATAGCGGTCCAAAGTTCTCGGGATGAGCGAGCAGCAGCGGTGGAAGTGAGATCCACCGCGAGGAAGACGAAAGGAAGAAAGGGCCACTTCCGATCGGACGCTGTTTCACTCCCCTTCCCATGGCCGTCCACGCGCCATTCGCATCCCCGTAACACGTTCTAATGGTGTCTACAGCCTCCTCGCGTGTACTTTCCACGAAGCGATAGTAACTCTCGTCGCTTCGGAGAGGGCTTTCACGTTTTTTCGATCTCTCGGAATTTTCCGTTCGAGAAAGAAAACGAGGAGACTCGCGCGCACAAATAAGGGAGGGTCGGATCCTAGACAAAGGTAGATTAAATCGACCAGCGATATGCGATTAACGAACGCGAGTTCTTCCCTCCACTTCTTACGGACGGTACGTTTCGCGCATTATTACGTAAGGTTCCGAGCACCTGCAGATTAGCCAAATCCCGGCATTTTTCTTGGATTAAACTCGCGATTACACTTTGCATTACGTAATAAATCTAGTCGCGGCGCGTGTCGAGCACGTAAGCGTATCGAGGCGCACCGCGATGTCGAACCGCGAAAACGCAGAGCGTGGCCGATATTATCGATTTCGCAAACCGTAGCAAGTCCCGCTTCGAGGCGGTGGATTAATCCGTCGGGCGGATATGGGGAGAGAATCGGGTCGGAGCGCGGGCGCTTTAATACGACTGCGAGAGCGCAACTTCCCCGCCGACGTTCGCTATTCATTCAGACAATCACTGAACACCCAACGTCTTCGCTTCCGCGGGCAAATCGCACTTCTGCGGCCCGCTCATTGCATTATTACTCGCGCTTTAACACGGCTCATCGGATAAATTAAACAGGCGCGATCGCTCCGCGCACGAGGAGAGAATTGCATCGTCGCCGTCTCTCGCGGTGTCGGCGGATCGGCCGCCAATTGCGCTCCCTCGGAAATCATCTTCCGACATGCTCGATGTTTCTGAGGTGCCGATTTCAAGGCGAATTACCCGAGGCGTGTTTAACTCGTTAATTCCGATAATTGTGCGTTTCCCCTACGTTCCCTAATTGACCGAGTGCTCCGGGAAAAAGAAACAGCAAACCATTTTGGGGCCCACAATTAGTAGTCGAATTATTTGGACTGTTCGTAACTCTACTCTGGCAAAAATTTTGACCGTTTTTTTTCTAGTTAAACAACTTAACGTTTCGGTCAGTGCCTCTTAAGTGAGAAATATCTTTGCGTTACTGAAGATCGGCAGAACTAATTGAGAGAATTGATTAGTATTAAAAATCTTGTGTATAGATGGAATAGCTGATTGCGATTTTCAGTTGCGCGGGGTAAAATTCGTAAAAGCTTAGAGTTACGAACAATCCAAATACTTCGATTACCAATTGCGCGCTCGAAAATAGGTCGCTGTCTTTCTTTCTCAAAGTGTGCCGTTTTAGAACGAGACTCGCGACGATTGCATATTTTACGGCGGCCCGAAAGAGTTTTGCAAACGTGAAAAAACCGTGTAACGTCTACAATGTAATATCTTCAAATTTAAACTCGCCTTACCGCGGAAACTCTCTTTCCCTACATTTTTCCTCCCGAGGCAAATTATTTTATGCCAGTTTCCTCGCGCGGCGAAACTCGTCGCTGCCTCCAAAAGCCGCAACTCGTTCCCTTTTCCGATTCCGCGATTATTTGCATAATTCGATTCTTCTCGCCGTTAAGCCCTGGCGCGAAAAGCGACTCGGCGCCGGCGCGATCTCTCGCGGACGAGTTTCATCGAGACGGAATCGCCCCCGAGACGTGTCACGCGTGCACCGCGCGCGAGACTGTCGGGCAACTCGATTAAATAGCCAGCGGGGGAGACAAAACAGTCTTGCGATCGCGACGACCACTCGACGAGATCCCTGACTGTTTCTCTTGCGTTAATCGGTCGCGAAATCGATATCTCTCGAGCGTTAAAGCCGAGACGGATCAACAGTTTTACGCGGCTACGTTCAAGATGGTATCGAGAGCCGCAAACGTTCTCCGCGGGGCCACTGAAATTTCCACACCTCGCAATTATCCCGCGTTTGCGACCGTCTCGCGTCCGAAGGAAATACTCGGGGATATTAATTAGAGGCAATTAAAAGATCAATACATCGTAGTTGAATTTGCAACCAGCGAAACGCGCACTGCGCGATTCCTTGTAATTCACAGGTGGTCAATTTTGAATGAGAATGTTTCTCGTTGAAAGTTCATTATCCGTGAATTACAGTGAATCGAAGGGAGGAAAAGGGAACGTGGCGAGTCCCTGCTCCCAGTTAAAATAAAACGCACGGTAAAGTGCACCGCGTTAAGATGGACAATCGTAACGTCGCGCACTGCACATGATTTTCTGTAAAGCTACCGTCGGTCCTCGACAATGCTACGTCACGTCGACGAGTGCGAGGCGTTAAATTCAACCCCTGCTTTACGTGCCGACCATCCTCGGTCGGGGTGTCGAAGTGGATTTCCAGCGGTGGAGCGCATTAAATGAGACCTCAACCGTGTTTTGTAATCGAATATACTCCATTCCCGTTGCAGTAATACAACCGGCTGCGCTACCGACTGCGCGCACAATGCAGTCATTTGCAAATTTTGCAGTACAACCACTCAAATTCGTGCCCGGCCGGTCTCGCTGGTACTCGGTACGCAAATGGCCGCCGTAATTTATCACATTCTCGGTAGAGATTCGATTTTTGCGGCTCGGATCGTTTTGCCCTGCGCGATCCGACGGATACAATCGCAAATTAATCGAGATCCCGACCGGCGCGAGGTCGAGGCGCACGTAAAAGTTCCAGCGGACTACCGAGTCGAGAGAAACCGCGGGAGTTCGCCGCGCACTAACGACTGCGTGCGCAATAACGAAATTAGAAAGAGAACGGGTCTGATTGTGGAAGACCAAACGCGTCGTCGTTTCTCCGAACGCTTCAATGCTCTTTCAATCCATGTCCACGATTTTTGCCGAAAAGTTCGCCTCGCTTTCGCTCGCACACTCTCAGTCCTTCTTCCCCTCTACCTCGCTTTTTCCCTTTCGCACACACTCTCTCTTTCTTTCTTTCTCTCTCTCTCTCTCCCTTTCTCTCCCGCTCGCCAATTCACTGTCACACCCGGTTTTGCGACAAGCATATGTAATATATATACACTACGTTAAACTACGCTTTATAGAGGCCTACTTAAGTAAAGGGCACACAACACGAGGGAGTTAAGGTATAATATATATATAATATACATTATATATATATATTTATATGTGTTACGCGTTTAGATACAACGGCTAATTAATTTTACAATACGGCAACATCTTTGTCAGCCTGCTTCTTCACTAATTGTAAGAGTGCATCGTTCCTTCTT
The DNA here is from genome assembly GCF_000949405.1 of Vollenhovia emeryi. Lineage (NCBI taxonomy): Eukaryota > Metazoa > Arthropoda > Insecta > Hymenoptera > Formicidae > Vollenhovia > Vollenhovia emeryi. The sequence goes on along the minus strand of NW_011967184.1, from coordinate 145,419 downwards.
TTTTTTTCTTCCCGCTCCTCTTCTTCCTCCTTCTCTCCGCCGTCTTCTTCCTTGTTTCTTTTTGTTAACAACAACAGACTTACTTAACTCTAATTATGTTTCTCTGGTTTGTTACTTTCTAAGGCCTTGTTACTAGTACGAATCCTGTTGTTGCTAAGGCAGTGGCTCTTTTTTCTTCTCTCTCTCACTCACTCACTCACTTTCTCACTTCCTTCTCCATTCATCCTTTTACATTCGCAGACACGTGCATGCATAGTCCGAACGAGAAACCGACGATCACCTTCCGGTAGAACATTGAGTCATCTATTCGTAAATCGAACGCGACACGTTTCTATTCGGAGAATCGACGATTCGTAACGAAGGTAAACCAAGTTCTTTTCGTCTCGCGTTGTCCATTCCAAAAATCACGATTGAATCATTTTCAGTTTCTCCAAGACTGTCGACGTGTTGAGGTCATACTGATAGTTGCTAGCCGATTTTACGGGTTCACGGCACGAAAATGTAAAACAACGACCGATGAAGCGAATTAGTCGCTGGGAGATCAGTGCTCGTTTCGCGATTATTTATCCGGCTGAACATAATCCCGTCTGATTGATAAAATCAAGATAAACGGGGATCCGTGTAATTAATGAAGTAGATGATGAGCGATAAGAAGCTAAGTGTAAAACCGTGTGTCAGATTAAAGGTTTTGGCGATGATGTAACAAGTTTGGCAGGCGACTTAAATTCAAATTAACGGGTATCCCTCCCGGCAAATCGATCAATCATCCACGAATGTAAACTTCCAGAGATCTTGAAATAGATATCTACATTCCTGCCTATTTGTTCGTTTAAATTCATGGGAACGACTGTGTTTAATCGATAACATTACACCCGCAGAATACATTTCCGGATCCAATGCTGTTACACTTGAATGTATCATAAAATAGGGCCGATATAGCGCCAATCATATTTGTTATAGAGAAAGAAATATTTTAATCTTAAATGAACAATTCTAAAATCTAGAATAAAACGATGGTATGTATCGTCTCTTGTCAAATTTCGTGCGTGGTAAGATGGAAGGAAAATTGACACTCAATCTTTTTTAATTCGATAGAGGAGAATAACAATTATTGATTTTATTCTGGTATTGTCTTATTTTTATACGCAATGAGGTTGTGAGAAATATAAATGCGTGAAGAATATTTTTTATCTCGGTAACAGAAATCCTTTCCGAGGGTGTAGGATCGGACAGTGACAGACGTGGTGGCTCTTTCTGTGGAAAAGCGTTTTACGCGAAATAATGTATGTATTGTGGCCGTCGTACGTAGGAAAAGTTTTATCTCCCGTCTTCTAATTCGCGTAATTACACGTCGGGACAGCGAGAACGCCGCGCTCTCTATTGTATCGCGTGGACGATACCATAATGACACCTAATAGCGATAATAAGGCTGGGGCACGGCTCGCGCGAACCACATCTTTCGCAATAACGAAGAGTATTATGAAATCCGCGGGTAGCGCTGTTATTACTCTGCAAACGAGTATTTACCGAGTGCGCCCACCCTCGTCGTTTCCGGCCTCGTCGAAACGAGAAATTCACTCGTCATCCGGGCTCGCCCGACAGTGCGAAAACGCAAGTTCTGTACCTCGGAGCTGTATCATTAAGGCTGTTTTCTGGCCGGGAATGCGCGAATCATTTCGCCGATCCTCCGAGCGAATATTTTTATATTTAACGCGAGAGTCACAATTACACGCGACAATTTTCGACAAGTTGGCTCATTTAGAACGGTGCGAGTTTTAACGAGTTAAAATAACGCCAGCTTACGATGTCTTCACGCGTACGTCTTAAATATGGAGAGAAATTATAAATCATGTAACATATAATCGTATCGTGCGCAGCAACGGGAGAGCTGAAAATTTTATCCCTTCGACTCGCCATAATGCCGCTCGAAGATACAAAGCTTCGACAAAGTGGGCAATAACGCGCCGTAATAATTTTTCCCGGCTCCGGGTCTGACAAGGAGTATTAATCGGACTATGGGCCACTTGAAGATGACAGCGAAGCTTCGTTGAATTTGCATTACCGCTATCCTCGATACACGGAAACTTGCGCCGCGAAACTTCGCTCCGACATGAAATTGCTCTCAGAATCGAAATTGCAGCTTCTTAATATAAATATTTTATCCCAACGTATATACGTATACATATATGAATTTGTAGAACGCGGAATATTGTTCCAAGCGAAACCAAATAAACTGGAAACCACGAAGAACCTGTGTGTCGCGTGATTCATTACCAGACTCTAGTAGCCAAAGTTAGCAAACAATCAGTAAAACGTTTCCTTAACGATTTATGTTTCTGGAAAAGTGACGATCTTATCGCCGTTCACGTAAGCGATTCGAAGGAACCTGCCGACCCGGACATTCGCGCGCAGGACTTTCGGGACGTGAGCGAGATTTTCGAAAAAATAAGCACAGGGACGGGCGGCTCACATCTCCGACGATGGCAGCCACGAAAGGCCGCGGTGCGTGAAATTGAATTTTAGGTCGCCCGACTCACTCTCGCGCATATTCGCGGCTCCCCGGTATTAACCCCCCTCCCTCTAACCCTATTCTCTCGGTCTCGTCCTCGTCTCCGCGTGCCCGCGCGACTCCGTCGCGAAGGGGAAGGTCGGCGCAAAAGTCGAATACGAACGTTTAATCTAAAATTACGGAAACCTTTGAGGCGACGGACATTTCGCTCGCTGTCTTCTTCTACTTCTTCGCGCGTCAAAGCAATTTCGCGGTTTCCGTCGAAATTCCGCGAGATGACCGCCGCCGCGAGCCTGCCTCCTCGACTCTCCCTCGTCTTCCATCTCGGGATCCTTCGCAACTAGGTCGGCTGCGGTAATATCGCGAATAACGAAGTTTACGAAAGCAAAGACGATATCATTAAGTGAAGAAAACGAGTGACACGGGCGGGCGGAATTAGTTTTCAGCGAAATTACCTAAATTGACGTTGAAAGAAAAATATCTGCTTAGTAATTAGTAGTTTGAGGGGCACACCAGATGAATCTTATCAGCTGATGCCTGTCTGTCGAATGGATTAGCGATACCGTTCGTATCCAGGATGCACGATCGAAATTATCCTGTGCGCGCAAGAATACATTAATTCGTACATTGTACAATCTCACGATTGCTTCAGATTCAACCTTGAGATTTGACTCTTAATTGGCGACGCGAGTCCATTACAATGTTGCGACAGCAACGCTGTCAAAAGAATCCGACAGGAATCGTCGCGAGTGTTACAAGGATCTCCATGAGTGCACTTGGACTTTGCTAACAGAAAAGTCCGAGTTCTTTTTTTCTCTCTCCCTCGCGATATATCAATAAAAAAAAGTTTATTAGAAAAAGGACGTGCCAAAAAAGAGAGGTAGAGGAGCTGGCAGGATCTCGTAGAATCATTCGCGTCAGCAGTTAAGAGTTAAATCAAATCAAGTCTATTGATTCGAGCGAGAGGCTGACCAATTCAGGAGTGAAAACTACCTCCTCTTCCTTTTCCTTCCATTCCCCACATCCCTTTCCCCCCGTCGCCCTTTCTCTCTCTCGTACCTCCCCTCTTTACAGTCTCGTTAGAAATCAGCCTCGTAGGGACCATCCAAAAATGCAGGACGCAAAGACGTGGACGTCGGCGTCGTCGAGGACGACGTCGGCGACGGTGGCCTGTTTTATGCGGACGCTGTGTGTTGGGTGACTTGTGTGTGTACGTGTTTTCTATGTGTGTGGGTGTGTATGTGTATGTGTGTGAGATCAATACGTACTCCAGTTCTCTCTCTTTCTCCCTCGCTCTCGCTTCCTCTGTCCACCCTCCCGCCGTTTCTCTCGCGAGAGCGAGAGAGAGAGAGAGAGAGAGAGAGAGAGAGAGAGAGAGAT
>NW_011967184.1:138929-141427 GCF_000949405.1 Vollenhovia emeryi | reverse complement strand
GAGAGAGAGAACCCGCCACGACCGAAACCCGACCGGTCCCCCGACTCTGGTTCCTCCGATCCACCTTCCACCACTCTTTCACCCTTGCCGAGCCCGCGCTCCTCGCCGCTGCCACCGCCGCTCTCCACACCCTCTCGCTACCCTTAAGCCCGCCACTGCCTTCTCCTTCGCCTCGTCTCTCGACTACCTTGCACCCCTTTTCGCTCACTCGTCGCTCTGCTCGCGGTACGTCCCCTCCCCCTCCACGGCCATCCTTTCCCTCCCGGCCGGGATTTATTACCGTTATTATTTTAACGCCCGGTGAATGATTCGCGTCGAGAGGGTGGACTCGCTCGCTTCGCACGTGACACGTCGTAAAACGCACCCTCGCGCGAATGAGGAGGACTGCCCGCACACGGGATAGGTAATCCGAGACACGGCGACTCGACTGGTGTCGGCGGTGTTTTCGGAGCTCGCGCACGAGTCCCTGTCGGGAGCCGCGATGGCGAAAAAATAGTGGACGACGGGAGGGGGAGGGAAGAGGGAGGAGGACCGAGGGGTCGGTCTCCGGGAGGCATCAGGGGCGTTTAACCCTCGGCGCCGGAAGATGTATCTTCCTTCGTTCCTCCGCGCTTCCGTCTCCGACTTCCTCGCGCCGGGCTCCTCTAAAGCGAGGATCGTCCCGCGCTTTCTTCATTATTCTCTATTACTGCGCTCATACGTAATTTCTGCCGACGACGCGGCCACGTTTCCCGCTCACCGTCATTAGTCAGCAACATAATTATTGACTAATCAGTTCTACCTTTTTCCGCGTCACTATATTCGCCCTTCATATCCGCTGTCTGCTGCAATTTCCTTTATTAACCTCGTCCGCTTTTATTTGTACACTTCCTCTTACACTTCTTCCATACGACTGCACGCTATTTCGGTCCATCGATCCGACAATTCATTAAAGTCCCACGCCGTCGGTCGATCAAATCTGCGGTTTTAGTGTCGCGCCGTTTGAATTCACTCGGTACGAAAAGCGCGTCCTGACCGGGGGTGGTGGATTTTATGTTCGCGCGGGAAGCAGGGACCGACTCTGTGTACTAAAACGCAGCGATTTTATGAGACTCGATGACACTCGATGATAAAAACGCGGTGTCCTTTTCTCAAAGGATTCAACAACTTTCACATCAGCTTCCGGAGTACGTTCGAGGTGCCGCAACAGCGTCGCGCTATTGTCTTCGGCGGTTATTGAAGTCTTAAAGACGAGCGGACGTCTCTGCGCGCGGAACGAGAAGCGAATTCTGCCGAGCGAAAGTAACGTGGCGCCGTCTTACGCAATCGGTATGATTTAAAGGTGGCGAGTGTGGCGCAGAGAAATGTGCGCTGCTCAGGGATCAGAGTTCAAATCCACGGACACCGCTGGTTTGTTTCGGAATCTCCCGAAGGGAAGTGGCAACCACCGAGAGTATCTTGCCACACATACCCCTTCAGGGGTATAGCCAGCCTCCAGATGGGAGGTTTCCTTCGGCAGGGTTGACAGCCTACCGAAGATGAGGTAAAACCAAATGCTCAAAGCACCAGAACGAGAACTGGATGAAACAGGCTTTAAGCCGAATACACGAGGAGGAAGAAGGTATGGTTTAAAGCGCGGTAACGCGAGACATCTTGACATTTTAATCAGGAGAAAATTGAGTTGGAAATATTGCCCGTACGCGAGAGACGCGCCTATCAACGAACACCTCGTATATATGAGGGCCCGTGTATTTTCACGCCTGTCCGATATATCTCACGTCGCCGTGCCCCGTTTTACGACTCGGGCGATAAAACGCCCGAGGCAATTATTTATCGAGAAATTGCCGCGATACGCGTAACGATGTCTTAATGAGAGAGCGAAACGCTTTTTAGAAACACAAACGGCCGCGCGCGCAAAACTACGGCCGTTTACTCGATACGTATCGGAGTATCGCGCCCGAGATAGATTTTTCACACCGAGCCTGGAGGGGCGGTCCGTCCCGGGAAGAGTAAAAATCTGCGAGTGTTTTAAGCCGCGGGAGAAAGAAAGCGGAATATAATGTGATTTATTTTCTACCCCGAGAGTTTTCCCTCAACTTGGAATATAGGAGAGCAAATAGAAAATAATAACAAGAGCAATAAGTAACGATGCAAAAAAGAGGCGGAGAAAAAGAAAAAAAACTGTCTTTTATACACGAGGAAAAATCCAATGAAGTAAAATAGAAGCGAGATAAAATTAATAAGAAATATTACGAGGACATTTAGCGCGCGTTACATAAATATAAAGGAGAAATTAATTGCACGTATCAAATTAAGACGGCGAGGTCCCTTTAAAAACGGAAAAAAAGAACTTGACGGGGATAATTGGGAAGGGTGTGAGAAAAAAATGGACCGCGCCACGCGATTCCTTAATTTTTCTTTTTAGGAGCATCGCGCGCGCGAATTGCGGACGCCATTCTCCACGACCGCCGCCCCTGCCGTCATCGTCGGAACGAAGCGAGTGGAGAAAGTGAGATGGG
>NW_011967184.1:128314-138894 GCF_000949405.1 Vollenhovia emeryi | reverse complement strand
GGGTGTGAGAAAAAAATGGACCGCGCCACGCGATTCCTTAAGTTTTTCTTTTTAGGAGCATCGCGCGCGCGAATTGCGGACGCCATTCTCCACGACCGCCGCCCCTGCCGTCATCGTCGGAACGAAGCGAGTGGAGAAAGTGAGATGGGGAGGGGGGGGGGGGCGGAGGGAAAGAGTGCTAATTTTCAGGAGAAACTCCAAAATAGGAGGCGAAGAAAGTTCGGCGTCGCGGCGAATCCTGCTCGATCCTGAGCGCTTTAAAGAAGTTCGCGGATACCTTCTTCCTCCCGCGACGCGACGTTGTATTTTTATTACGTGTACCAGCTCGGTGAGATCCAAGTATAGCACGATTTCAGCGGATTTTATATAAAGGAAAACAGGGAGGGGGGGGAGGAGCTCTCTATAAAATCGAGAAGCTGCTAATGCTTCCGCCAGAAAGAAAGCGCGACAATATTTTGCGTCAATATTTATGGCGTAATGCGACAATATTTGCGCTCGTAAGTTAACCTCGCCACCACCGTCTACTGAATTTCCTGCGGGATATGAATACACGGCGCGTCCTCGCTTTTTCACTCCTCGTTACATATTTTATTTTCCCAAAACGGTTTTGGTTGCGGACAAACTTGATCCTCGGTTACGTAAAAAGTCGTCTATTTGCGAGTCGAACCTATCCACGGACGGTGCTCCCGCGAGGAGACACGTATTCGTATCGCAAGCAACGTGTCGGAAAGACACAAGATCGGCCCTCGTCGAAGACAATTGTAAATGGAAAGACGCGCACCGCGCGCGCGCGAGACGTTTTTCTCGCGAAAAGCGCGGCGGCGGACAATCGGATAACAGCTGGATGTGATTAAAATTTCAACAGTCGAGGTACGAATCGCGTGCATTAGGCTGTATCCGATGGGAGAAGCTCGCGGGAGAACAATGGGGAGGATATTAATTCCGTTTCTCTCGCGGGCGCCCGCGAGAGAGGCGGAATGCAAATTATTCGAGTGCACCCGTGGAAACCCGGGGGTTTGTCGAGCGCAGTCGCTACTGTCGTCGGCATTTCGCCGACCGAAAGAAAAACTGATGCGATGGAGTCGACCCAGAATCGCGCTAAACGCCCACGTTCAATTTGCGATTTGCGAAACACGCTAGGAATCTCAATGGGGCGGAGGCAAGTTATCCGACAGTCCGTATCTCGAATCTGTTAATTTTCCCGAAAGGGGTTGCCGCTCGGTTTTGATTTCACTTCGTATCGTCTGGCCTTTTCCTGTCTTTCCACAACCGCGGATGATCAGCATTCCGAGGACACGCGATCGGGTATTTCTCAGGGGGGGAGGCCACGATGCGCGTCTCGCGACATATTTAATAAACGACTGTACTTCGCGGCGGAGCTGCCAAATTGGGACTCGCGCGGAATTACAATTCGCGCGAGTTCCCTCGGAAGTGCGGGAGAGCACGGGCGTCTGGGTTGCGTGTCGCGCGCGAGGCGAGACTTTAATCTGCATTGTGCGGACGTGGTCGGCGCGTTCCTCGCGTCGCATAACGCGGAGGCCTGCGAAACGAGTTTTCCCCACACCTCGCTCCCTTTTTCTTCCTCCCGCATCTCTCCCGGCCGCGGATCTCTCGTCGCACGCGCTGCACCGCTACTTTCGCTCGCGTACCCGAGCAGAAATTTTAGCAGAATCCTGGTAGGGGCCTAATAAGGATGCCTTAATGCCTGATGGGGCACTCATCAGGCAGCCCTGACAGGGCCCTGATTGTAAATGTAACGTCGAGAATTGAAATTGCCTGATCAGGTTTTCCTCATCAAGACCTCATGACTTGTCCCTTGTTACGCCTTACAATTTCTAATAGAAGGGTAGTAGGGCATCAGTAGGCCTTCTATTTAACAAAATTCAATTTTTAAAACTAATTTTTAATTTGTGTTAAATTCTATAGTCATCAAAAGCATATTCAGGTGCATTGAAGTTTATTCATGATCCAGACAACTCGCTGTCGGTTCACATCGGCTCCCCTCATACTAGTATGGGATGATTTTTACTTACGAGAAAGACTAACGCGCGCTCGCCAACGTCGCGGCAGTGAGTGGTACAAGTATTATATATTCAGGTTAACGTTTATCAAATCCTACGAGGGGAAAAAGGCGCACCGGATCGGGCACATGTCAGCAATTCCTTATTAGAGCATTCCTTACTTCCTCCCTATCAGACTCCGACCATACACAAGGTATGCCTGATTTCATTTCTACTCGGGTATAGTCTTGTTGTTTATTCACATTTTAAATATTTTAATCGACTGGTCCGAAAACACTGCTTATCATTTCCTAGGGGCGAACTCGGCGAGACGAACGACCCGCGGATCGGTTTTTTTCTCGCGGAGAGGAAATCGACCGGAAGTCACAACCGACGTGATCGATGGTGAGGAAGCGATAATAAAGGGGATCTTCGCGGGAGCTTTAACAAGGAGCGAAGACGAAAATCAGCGACGTTAATTGCTCGTCGACGAACGCGTCGCTCGCGGTGGCACCAAAACCTGAGGGGTATCGATATAACTGTGAGAGAGGGATCTTGTACTCGCGCGTGAAAGCTCGTAATGAGCGCATCGGAGGGATTTTATTTTTACATAAGATCATGTCTTACGACACTTCGTATCGCGTTTCACGTTTTTACTTTTCACGAATTCTTTTATTAAACAAACTTTGCAAATTCATTCTGTAACGACTCTTGCGGAAATGCGCTTCTCTCCGAAGGCAAACTTTATCGATAGATTGACTATTCGTTCGAATTAAGTTGACAATGATTGAAATTTCTTTAGCCAGTAATAAGTAACAAAAAGTAAGATTTAGTTGATCTTAACTGGCCAGTGTTTAATATAATAAAAATATATAATGCGACATTTCGACCTTACGGTTTAGGTTCTCAAACAAAATCTAAGAGAACATCCGATAATCGGGACTATAAATTAAAAATTACAGAATACAATGTCGATATTTATAATAAAATAGTCAAAGATCTAAAAAACGGAGATTAAAATTAAGTATGGTTTGTCAGAGAGAACAATATAAAAGATTGAAAATAAATGAAAAGACCAATCAATTGCCTCAACAAATGATCGAGCCACCGCGATACGAAGTCATTTAACAAGAGTCAGGAGGAAAGAAAGTTGACAATGATTGCAGATGTCCCGACTCTCGTTCCAACTCAATCCCGCGTCAAGAACGCGCGCAGAGTGAAATGATCCCAAGGTGGATTGTTCCGACAGACAAAAAATCGCGACCGATGAATCGCGTTCAACGTGTTGATATAGCACGGGGTAAACAATCGCGTTACACGCGGGCGGGGCAGCAAGCAAATTCGCGCAAATTTCCGCAGCGAGGAAGACCGATGATTAATTTGGCGCCATCCGCAAGCTCGACGCGCGAGTAAATAATTAATAAACTAATTAGCATCGATCCGCTTATGCACAATCTTCCCCTGACCTCGCTGTACGTCGATCGAAGGTTGCGGACTCGCTCCTCGTCCTTCCTCGATCTACGAGCCCCCTTCCTCTCCCTCCCCCCCCCCCTTACATAATGCTCCTCCCTTACATAATGCTCTCCCTCATGCACACTTTTTCTCCCCTCACTCTTCTCCCTCTTGCTCTCGTTAAATCGCGCGTGCCTACGAGGGCTTTTAGGACTCATGTACATACATATTCCTACACGACGTCGCTCTATGTACATATACACACTTATATATGTATGCAATATATGTAAAATATATTATATAACCGTACGAGTGAGAGCATGCAGATTGCCGTGCCTCAAGTTCCGAAGTTGCACATTTTGAGACGTATCGAAGATAAGAACGGCGAGACAGGGGAGAACGATTTGAGTTTCGAGAGCACTATCGGACCTTCTCTTCCGGATAGATACCCTTTGTGCGTTACGGTACATTTTTTTTCTCCCCCTCCCGCCACGAACGTCTTTGAGCGCCAGGCACGTGTGTAGGCTTTAAATTATATTCACTCGGTGCGCCTCTGGCGCTCAAGCCCCGTTAAGACTCTCGGAGATATACGCGACGTCGGAACTCGAGATAAGGCACCCCGTACACGTGCGGTGTATTATACACACGTATACAACTATATATAGTATATGTGGTAGGCATCGGCTAAGAGATCTCTCTCGAGATGCCGCGCCGCGCTGTTCCACGTCGCTCCGCGCCTGCTTTTTCGCGCCTGCCTTCTAATCCCTTTCGCAGAGGCGACGGCTGCCAAGTCGTCCCCTCGGTTCCTCTCGTTTGCTCCCGTCGGTGCTGTAGCAGTTAGTTAATTGCCGTTAATCAAGGACCGCGTCGGAGGCGGGCACCGTCATTTACGTTCGTGCCGTAGACGCAGGGCTCTCAACGCGACGAACAATATCGAAACGGGGGCGAAGGGTTCGTTTGGGAAGCAACTCAATTTTCTTCAAACTCTTTAACGCGTATACGTATACCGTCTAAATTAAATGGCGTCACTTAGAGACGTTAATTTCAGACTCGGTGCATTCACGGATCTGAATCGTTTCAGGTGACTGACGTTTGAAACTGCGGATGAAAAGGAAACCCATCGGTAGAAGCCGCGGACCGCTCGATGCGCGAAGGGTGCTCGCGGCTGCACGAAAAGAGAAGGGAGGAAACCTAACGCGAAACGTAGTCCGTGTCGAATTATCTATAATACCGTTATTCACTGTAATACCATTAAGCCACGGTTACGAGCGGCTGCTGCGACGCGGTTTTGCAGCGCGACGAGAACTGTCACCCTGACCGGGGGCCAGGACCCCGGAATTCCCAGCCGCACTAGCCACGACCGCAGGACCGCCACGTCCACCGTACTCTCCTCTGTCCCTCGACGTCCTTAAATGGACCTGTCGATCGAGAGCGAGGGACAAGGACGAGGGAGCGGAAACGGAGAAAGAAAGGGACACGTATCGTGTGTATGTGTGTGTGTAAAATAACGCGCGATCGACGTTCTCTTTGCCGATGGAATTTAGAAAAAACATAGACGAGATGGCGGAGTAAGGTAGCAGAGAGAGAGATGGAAAATATACAGACGGCAGGAAGGAGGGGATGGGAGAGGAGGGCGAATCCCATATCGGTAAATTGACGTGCGATCGACATGTTTCTCCAACATCCGTCGCCCGCAAAGAGGATCGGAGGCAAAGATAGATTGAGGGGGAGAAAAAAAAAGTTCAACCGGGCGCGGTAGCGTAGATTTCCACTGGTACGAGCCGCTACCAGCCGCTCGATCTTCTTGACCTCTCGAAACTTGTCCACTTAACCCTCGACTACTGTAGCGTATTTGCCAAGAATTTCAGAACAAATCGGACATCGCGGCGACCGCAATTTATCGACTTCGGTATCAGGAGTTCGCCGGTACGTCTGTAAATCGGAGTGAGTTACACGCGCGAGGCTGGCGTACTTCCTGGTCGATTACCTCGTTTGTCGCGTTCCTTACATCCCGGCACGTATACCGCGCTCTGTAATATCTGTTCTTTTCTTTTTCTCGTCCTTCGCTCGGTACCCCCCCCCCCCCACACACACACACACACCACACACCACAAAACACACCCACAGACGTACGTACGCACGCGCTCGTTGCCGCTCGGCAAATAACATTTTCTTTCTAATTTACACACACGCACACACACATGTACACGCGTACAATACACACACGCAGTCACATACACGTAGAGTATATCCATCATACGTGTGCCTACGCGGGCACGTATACACGGACATATACGTATTTACATGCAATCACGCGCGAGGGAAAATCGAAAGTAGGGGGAAACTCTCGAGGGTAAGGAAAACTCTCGATCACCCGTGATCGATAACCACCCCCTTCCGTCCTTCTTTATCGCTCTATCTATCTTCCGCCCCAGGACTCCTCATTCCTGCTCGCTATTTCGTTTATATATGTGTAGTACCTATATTTGTTTTTCTCTCGTGTATCTAATATTATTTATATACCTTTGCCTCCCTTTTCTCGCGGCGAGGATGCTCCGCGCGAAAATCGGTCCTCCCTTTAATTCCCATATTCCTATCTTACAAGTGTAAATAAGTAACAATCACGCAATTGGACAGTATTTAACAACACAATTAACACGCGCGTGAAGCCGGACGCCTCTTTCCCTCTCGCCCTTCTCCCCCTTCCTCTCTCCGTGACGTGCGACGGGCACACCCTAGTCTCCTGCGATTTCCTGCAATTATGATGATGACGACGGCTATCCTCCCTTTTCCCTCCCCCTCGCGCCCCCCCCCCCTCTCTGTATTCCTGCAGTGATGACTGTGCCCTTCCGCCGCGCCGTTTGCTATTTACCCTGCAGTGTTTTACCATTTCCCTCCCGTTTTCTTACCCGGTTCTCATCGCAGAGACCTCAGACCTCTTTGTAATCGATCGGAAATGCATTGCTTAACTACGGAGGAATTTCCGCGCGGTAAAACATCGGAATTTTGCAGCACGATTAATCCTCGGATGGAAATAGCGTTTTGTATTTTTACTTTCGTAACGCACGTCTCTTTAAAACGTGTCTTTCTTATTACTACACGGAGAAAAGAAGCAACATCAGTATTAATAAATGAAAAACATGAGATTGTTGTCTTGATAATCTGGATATTTAGCTCAATGCTTAAAATTAAAATCCATAGCAAGTACAATTGGGTGGATTAATTATGTCTGTGGCAGCCCGTGACGCTAACGTTTAATTCAAGCAAGTTCATTTTGCTTAATTCAACAGCATTTTTTTCCCGTGTAGAAAAGCTAATTACGATGGATGTGCAATTGAACGGGATTCTTCGACTAACGTTGCAATCGTTTCTCTTTTTTTCGTACGTCATTCGCGCGCGCGCGCGCGCGGCATTTATTTTCCAATTACATCTGCCACGCATTTTCTCGCGCGTTCATAATTTTTCAGAGTATATTCTAGCGAGAACACTTTAGCGCTCCCGCTAGACCGAGTAAATAGCAAAACGGTCGATCGGTATGGACGATCGTAACTCATCCCGAAACAATTTCTCCTCCGACCGGCATTTTCTCCGCGCCCATATGATGCACTTATATCCACATGAATATAGATGCGTACGTAAAATACGGATGCTAACATGCCATAGCTGCGTTCCCGAGCAATTTGTTACTTGGCTTTTTTGAGAAACTAAAGAGATTCGAGACGAGTTATTCGACTAGAAATTTCGAAAAATTTAAGCAAAATTTGATTGGTCCTAAATCTGGTAACAATAAGCGAATAAATTCTGTTGCCTGCGTTACATTTGTATGCAAACGCTTGCGTGAAATTTATATGTAACGAACAAATTTGTTGTATGACAAAATTGTGTCGTGTATGATAAATATTATGTTTTTATATTAAGACCGTATATGTATATTTATTTCTTTTATAATATCAAATCCCCCTAGTAAAAAGTATAAAAATTAGTGCTTCCGACGAAAAGATTATAATTTTCTACGTACAAATGTTTCATACGCATAAAAGTGTCAAAGGAATTTCGAACTTTACGATGAGAATATTTTCAAAATGTGAGAAATAAATTTCCAGCGGTGAATGAGAGGGAGAATTGACAAGTTTAGGACAACCAGGACTTTCTCCCTTTGCCCTCGGTGCGGCGCGTCTATCTGTCGCAGCGACTTTGTCGAGTTAAAACCGGATTCACGTATACGGACTGCGCAAATAAATTTTTTGGACGCCCACGATGGACGTTTCTCCGAAACGTGGCGTAACAGATTATAATCGAATTCGACGACGATTAATCAAAGCACGACGCTCGCACTCTGACTCAGCACGAAGGCGCGACTCGGCTTTTCTATCCTCTTTCATTTTCTACCGACCCTCCGCGTGGATCGAAGTTGATTGCAAAATTATGCTCCTCGGAGCTTCACCCCTTTGACGTAATTAGGCCGTATTTGCCCGTCGGACAATTTACCCAGTATTAATAATTAACGACAATTGTGAAACGCACGTTCACTTCGAACTCTCTCGAGCCCGGTTAAATGTTGCATTTGAAAATCGCTCAATTTGCGAGATATTAAACAATAATCATAATGAAACAGGCTTTTTGACTTTGATCTCTTTGAATGAAAGTCGAAAAGCGCCGGCGATATAATTACAGTAACGTAAACGTAGTCATTGATGATGTGCTAATCTTTTTAAATCTGCATTAAACTGAAAAGTCAGAGCAGGTGTTTTTCGTGAATGTGAAACTAAGACGAACGGCCGAGACCGAGCACTCTTTGCAATTATTTCCACGGGGATTTGCGATCGAAGATACGATAGGAGACGCGACGAGAAATCTTACGCAGAGAGAAAAAGTGGAAAAGGGGCGAGCCGAGGGATCACCTCCCTCTCGTCGAGCCAGAAAGAGCCGTCGGCGCCGCGGTGTTATTCCTCGAGTCGAATCACCTGTTATATCTCCGATCGGAACATGTGTGACACGCAAGACGTTTCCCGCAGGCGTGTCTCGTGCAAAATGCGATCGCATCAACGTGAACGAATTGCGCGTACAGTCTATTTTTATTCGTGTGTGGACGTGCGTGACGTGAATGCGCGCGTGTGCGATCCTAAGATCGAGGACGAGACGATCCGCAAAAATCGAACCGTCCGCGGTTTTCTTCCACGATGGCAGGTATATACAGATATATGTCACAGGGAGGCCACCCTCTTCGTGGGTCTTCCTTTCTATATATTTTTTTTCTTCTCCCCCGCCACTCCGTCCGGGCCTCGCGTAGCTTCGCTCGGCTCAACAACGAGAAACAACACGAACAATTAACGACTTCTTTAGGCGATGGGCGAATTTGTGCGTATCGTGTGATCTCCTACATTCTCTCCCGTCCATTCATCCCTCCTCGTGCCCCACTACGCCCGCGCTGTACCACGCGATCGAGAACTTCCCCTCTCTTGTCGCACTTCTTATTCTACATGATCGAAGACACCCTCCTCTTGTTCCGCGTCTTATCTTAAGTAATCGAAGACGTCCTCTCTCCTTGCTCTACGTTTTATTTTACGTCGAAGACGGTGCTTGCATGTGTGTACGCGTGCACCCGGTTGGATGTACCGTTCGCCAATACCCCCCCCCCCCCAGTTTCTTTTTCCTCTTTTCGGGGAAAGGGTTACACCGAGTCTCTCATTACACAAGCGGAACGAGCCGTCCCTCCCCCCCCCTTCCCCCGAACACTCGACTCTTTCCCTTGGCTACTACGTCCTACCATTCTTTCGTTACTACACCCTGTGCTCCATCGTTCGCGTTCTTTTGTCGGTCGTGTCCCTTCGACGTCTCTGCCCCCCCCCCCCGCTAGCCCATTCGAGTAGCTTTAACTTCGTACACTTCTGTTTCCTAAACTACTTCTTCGTATCTTCAATTCGATGGAGACATTCGGGGGATTTTATTTTACTTTTTTTTGGGGGGGGTCTACTTCCTCGTAGATCGGATAAACTTTGACTGCCCCGACTCCCTTCGCGCGTTCGTTTGGAGTTCTCGCTGGTGCGATTAATTCTTATCGTCCTCACCCTTGAAATCGACTCGAATGTTTCTACTCTTGCGATAGATGAAGCAATCTTATCTCTAGACGTTACATTTCTGGATGCTACGTCTTGAAATATCCCCAAGAGTGAACGCACGAGCTTCCAAGAGAAATCGTTGAGCAAAGCAAAGGATAGGAGGGTAGTCGATAAGGCGTGAGCGAAGAGAACGAAATGAAGAATGGTGTGTAACGGATAAAGGGAGAAGGCCCGATCGAATCGCGTTTGAAATGTAATAAATCTGTCGCAAATTCCGAGGAGAGGAAAAAAAAAGAACCGACGACGCCTGAAATCACGACAAGCCTAAAAGTAAGCCCTGACGTTTCTTCGCGTGAAACGAATCGCCAATGTGATCTCGCGCGACCAATCTCCGCGCCGTCCACCGCCGACGTCGCCTTCCGCATGGCCGATCTCGATAATCGAACGCATCGCATCGCATCGCGTCGCATCGCGTCGCGTCGCGGCGATGCACCCGAGGATCGAAATGCGGAACGCAGGGCGGAAGCCGAGATTTTCTCGGAATTTCGCGTGTTTTCGCTTCCCCGACGCAACGAACGGAAAAAAAAGTCGACTCTAAAATTTTTCCCTCCTCTACTTTGAAACCGTCCCGCCCCTCACCGTTCGACCGTTTCCTCGCATCGTTCGTCATTTCCTCGTTCTCGTTTCCACGTTTCTCTCAGCCGCCTGTCACTCTACGCTTTCTTCTACTTTTCTTTATCTCTCTCTCTTTATCCCCCAATCCCGCCTCTCCTATCCTTTATCCCCTTGTCACTCGCACAAATACATGTACACGCACACACACATGCACACACCCTCTCCGCTTCGACTCAGTTCTCGTTACAGGTCTATGCTTTAATATTTACGATTATTTGTGGTAATGTCTAAACGAACACATATTATATTTCGAAACGTTGCTTATGTATCATCCCGTACCACGCGTTTTTACACTTCCTCCACCCTCCAGCAGGTTCGCATCGGCTATATAAGAATATACTAATCCCCCTCCCCTCATGCGTTCAAAATACCATCCCCCCCCCCTCTCTCTCCC
>NW_011967184.1:123585-127905 GCF_000949405.1 Vollenhovia emeryi | reverse complement strand
TCTCTCTCTCTCTCTCTCTCTCTCTCTCTCTCTCTCTCTCTCTCTCTCTCTCTCTCTCTCTCTCTGGCCGAGGAAACTACCTATCTACGGTTTTGCTTTCTTTAATGTCAGCTTATTAAAGTTTAACGATTTATACCCCAATGTGTATGTGTTCTCTTGTGTGTCTATACGTCTGCTTTTGTCGGATTCTGCATCCATTCTCTTTTTCCCTCGTCTTTTATCACCCTTTCTCACACACATACACATACACACACGCACACAAACACACAAATTCTCTCTTCCTTACATTTTTCGCTCTCTCAGTCGCATCGTGTGTAACGTAATTTAATATATAATAATAATTGTGTCGGTATCATTCTATCGTTTACTTTAACGTTATTCTTCAATCGTTTCTCTTTATATATATATATAATATATTTATATATTTATATATTTATATCGTTTACTCCATTATTTTATCTTCATTATTATTTCTCATCATTATCATTATTGTTAACTATATTATTATTCATTATTTATTATTTTATTTTGTTTTATTCATTATTATTGTATTATTATCATTATTATTAACTCTAGACATTAGTTTCCTTCGTTCTAGGTTGTTCTTATTTTGGTTGATGAAGTTGTTCTTTGTTGTTCTCCCTTTCCTCCCTCTTTTGCTCTAGTCTGCGGAACCGAAGTCGTCGACGAGACCGGCCCGCGCTCCTCCACTTGATCCTTGGATCCCTTCGCTACTTCCTCGCAGCGCTGGTGTTCTTTCTACCCGTGCAATATTCCGGGGACGTCCCCCCTGATCCTTTGTATACTTGCTCGTCCGACGTTTCGCTGCGTCGATCTGTCCTCAATCGAGTTTCGCTTCGATCGAGTCTGCGTGCTTCTCGCTTACTCCGGCACCGTGGAGACAAGCTCTCGCGGATAGCCCGCGATAGAAGAAAACCCGTACGATCCTGCGTATCCAGGAAAGCGAAGCTGTCTACCCTATGGCGGATCCTTCCTGGATATCGATCCGGCCGAGTTTCCGACGTCCGTTCTGAGAACTCTGAAGAGATCTCTTCTTCTGCCGCGTCGTCGACGTGCCGTCCCGCGAGTCGCCGGATGTTTCCTCCGAGGGACAAGCTTCGTGTACTGCTCCGTCGAACCGTCGCACTTTCGCCACCGACGCCACAACCACCACCAGTCGCGACACCGATACTTTGCCGCGTACTTAAGGAATATCTCGAGGATAGCAATCGACACGCGCAAGACGGACCGCCGGGCCGCGGCGCCGAAACGACGGAGGAATTTCCAGCGGAAGTGCCGGCTGCTGGACCTCCTCCAGGACCTCCACCACCACCATCCGCGACAACGGCACTTCATCACGGCCCGTCCAGGCATCCCGAGGACGAACAGGAGGCAACGCACGACGGCAAGCCGGTAGATGCCGGTCGAGCGTGGACCGAAGGAAACGCAAAGATCGCCGAGGACCCTCCTCAGGTCGAATGCGCCCGAAAGGTGCAGGCCGGAACCGATCAGCCGGAGGAATCCAGAGGGACTCCAGGACACGGCGTTGTACTGCAGCGCGTTCGCAGGGAGGGTGATCAGGATCGAACAGAGCCAGAAAAGTTGAAGGACAATCGGCGGGCTCGGTCGGCCGGGCGAGGACGCGCTCGATATCGAGCCGATGCGGCCGCTGCCGCAGAACGCCGTGTCCTTTTGGCCGACGGTGATGGTCGAAGGTGTCGTGGTGCTGGACAAGGAAGGAGCGGTGCTGGTGTCCTGCTCGTCGCTGCCGTCGGTGAGCTTGCGGTCCGTCGACGTTTCCGGTTGGCCCGCCTGCGAGCCCGGACCTGTGGTCAGAATAATGACCGGACCGTTGGCTTAGACGAGGATTATATCGGTCGAACAAGTGAAACAGAAAATTCTGCGGCCTCTCGCGATATCGGGAATCGGACAAAACTAGTTATTCAAACAGCCCTTCGACAAGAGATCATTCCGACACATTTCTCCAATCGAACTTGAATATTCGCACATAACTGCACTACAATACTGTAAATATTTAGACATAAAATTCTACATTTAAGAAACAGAGAAGCGTCATTTCAGACCTTGGTAATAGTTTTGTGTGAATTTTTCTACACTTTCTAATTAAGCAAACTGCGCGCGCCGATTATTTGTCCGCATTGAAACGCAGTTTTCCGTTGGAACGGTAAATCCCTATACTCGAATTGATTCAATTTTTTTTTGGCTAACGAGCATCCTTTTGAAATCACTGCAAATAATTTAAAACTGTCACCCCCAGCCAGGGTTCAAACCCGGACTTCCCTTCAGTCCCCGCGATGGGCGTCTTTACTTAACTTAATTCGCTTTCGCGTGAAAAGTGTTAAGATTTTTAATATGAAAAAATTGTTCCTTACATTCTCAATCGTTTTAATATCCCGATCGTTTTTAGAGCTGACGCCTACCTGTAGAACCAGATTGAGAGAAGTTCATATCGCATTGGGGCGCCGTCCCGGGGTCGTGGGCCTTGTGATGTTTCCACAGCTTCTTGCAGACGTCTTTCTTGGGGCAGATACCGTCATTAGCGTCCTCGCAATTCTCGTGGAAGCAGCACTCTTCGTCGCTGATGCTGTGCATTGCCCTCGCGGCCTGCTCGCCGATCTCGGGGATGTTCGGGTCTGAAATCATTGCGTTTTCCAACGACCTCGTGCACGTGCGGACGCATACGACGGTCGTTCTCCTCGCAGCCAGGAAGAACTTGTCGGGGAAAGGCGGTGGCAGGAAGCGGGTGTTGGAGAATTTAAAGCCCCGCGAATCGACGTAATTATTTCTCAAGAATTTCTTTTCGAGGGAAAGGAGGGAAAAGCGCTCGGGTGTATCTATCAAGTATTATGAAGCACTACATCGGATCAAAAGCGTTGTAAAAGAGTCGCAATTCCGTAAACAATTCAGTGAGAAATGATCACCGTGCCCGCGCGTCTCCTATTATCTTCAATGCGAGTTTGTCGCACAGGGGAGTCGGGATCTAGTTGATTAAAAGCGGATTAGTTGGCACGTAGCCGCTGACAACTCGCCAGATTTTCTGTAAAGGCCAATTATCAATTAATCCAAAATCGATCTTTCCAAGGACGATTCTCGTTCGCAACTAATTGGCAATCGACTCTTACGAAGAATTGCGAATCAACGACGTGCCAACTTACCTACCATATCTGTCAATTAGATTCTCCTCCTCTCCACGCGACAAACATCGCAAATAATAGGACGAGTGTCCGACAAATTAAACTTTCTTCTCTATTTTATCTCATTCCGCGCTTCTCTCCGTGTATTTCTTACGGTGTCCATGTCTTCGCTTCTTCGTCTTTAATGCCGTCCCGCGCGACTAGGCGTTTTCCTGCGCCAGGTGTCATCTTAAAATTCCGCCTTCGCGCTCTAGATCCGTCACGTTGCCAAGATTTACGTAAACAGCGAAGGAGAAAGGAGAAGAAAAAAGAAACGGAGAAAGAGATATTTCCGTTAGTCGTTACGGAAATGCGACGGCGATGAAGCGAAGGGTTGCATTCGAGCCGGGATTACATCGGGCGATCTTCGGGTGCCGGTGGGCGCGGTGGGTGCAAAGGGATAAAAAAAAAATGCCCGATAAAGCGTCCGATCTTCCAATAACCGCGCGACACGCGTCCCATTTAACGCAATTTATACCCAAACGCGGCGGCACTCCTCCGCCATTTACGACCCTCGCGTCGACGCATGGGAAAGAGAGGAGGCTGACGAGAAGGTATTCGACGGTTCGGACACTCGCCCGCTCTGTACGGTGATATAAACCGAGGGTGCAGACTCCTCGTACGAAATCACACACAGTCGACTTCTCTTACGGAGAAACCGTGATATCGTATTGTCCATACTGCCGTCCTAATCTAAAAATCAGTATCTCCATGTTTTGGCCATTGCAGTTAACTCGCTTTCTATGTTTCTTAGGGGAATATCCGTAGTCCTACAGGGCTAGAAAGCAGTAAGAGCGCTAGATTAACATAAAATAATACAGGGTGTTATGTAATACCCGCATCAACGCTTATTGTGGGATAGAGTGGACTAGACTAAGTCGAAAAGTCCTCTACCATTTTGCAATTTTCGCAAAAGTCAGCGAGTTATTAATTATTAAAAATTGTTAGGCCGGCCCACTGCCCAATTCAAACGTGCGGCGAGATCGACCGATCGTTACAACTCTCTGCGCGCCTAGTAACGATCGATCGATCTCGCCGCACGTTTCAATTGGGCAGTGGGCCGGCCTAAGACAGCGATTTTGAATAATTAATAACTCGCCGACTTTTGCGAAAATTGCAAAATGGT
>NW_011967184.1:84983-123485 GCF_000949405.1 Vollenhovia emeryi | reverse complement strand
TAGAGTGGACTAGACTAAGTCGAAAAGTCCTCTACCATTTTGCAATTTTCGCAAAAGTCAGCGAGTTATTAATTATTAAAAATTGTTAGGCCGGCCCACTGCCCAATTCAAACGTGCGGCGAGATCGACCGATCGTTACAACTCTCTGCGCGCCTAGTAACGATCGATCGATCTCGCCGCACGTTTCAATTGGGCAGTGGGCCGGCCTAAGACAGCGATTTTGAATAATTAATAACTCGCCGACTTTTGCGAAAATTGCAAAATGGTAGAGGACTTTTCGACTTAGTCTAGTCCACTCTATCCCACAATAAGCGTTGATGCGGGTATTACATAACACCCTGTATACACGCGACTTGTCCACCGGTTAATAATTATATTTCTCTAAGAAACATAGACAAAAAATGGAGATACTACTTTTTTTGTTTAGGACGGCAGCATACGTTTATCCTTTTCTTCGTGAAATAATTGTCACACCGCTGTGCATTACACACGAACAAATCTCTTAATGAATCTATCTCAAATTTGCCTCCTCCGTCTTGTGACTTTTAACACAGTCGTACCGGAATATCCGCAGCATCGAGCGTAAAGAGTCAAGATTATCGGGGTCAACGGGGCCGACAGTGAAGCGTGTCATGCTGGCGGAACGACAAAACGTCAGATAGCGAGGGACCGGTATCGGGGGCAACGCCGTGTAAAAAAAATCCCGTTCCGGAAACACTGGGACGCGCCACCGATCAGCTTAATAAAAATGGAAGGAATCCCACGTTATACGGAAAGTTACGGCGCGGGCCTGGAACGGTCATTGATCATGTTATGGCGTGGCGCAGTATGGCAATATATAATAATAATTTACACGAGTACGGGACGCCTCTCCCCTTCCCACCCTCGGCATAAGGCGGCCGCATTGTTTCGCGGAGCTTATGCAGAGCGTTCCACCATGACGGCCGTTTATGCGCTTACGCGTATCCTCATGCAAATTTCTATGCCGCGGACTTAGCGCTGTACGACGCGTACGCGAAAATGAACGTGCGTCGTGAACAAGAGGGGGGACTGACTGATGACGGTGTGACGGATACCGGTTGCCCGTGTGTCTCGTATATTCCTCGCAGAGCTGCGAGGCAAGCAGGGTGCCAACTGAACATTTGTACCCTTCTTCGAGATTGGCTCGTTTAAACGAAAGAACGACCGGATCGAACGAACGGCTTGGATCGACTTCGACAATGATTATCGCTTTCTTTCCGCTTAACCTTCCGTTTCTCTCTCTCCTCTCTCTCTCTCTCTCTCTCTCTCTCTCTCTCTCTCTCTCTTCGTTTTACCTCTGCAAAGAAAAGTGGGTTCGCCGGCGTATTGTGTGGGGTATGCGGGGGCACGATCGCCCGGAAGAAAGTAGGGGCAACGTTCCTCCACGGTCTGGCAAATGGATCGGCAGGGCCTTAATCTGGGGCCGATCCAGCTGCCCTCCGAGATTTTCACGTCTTTCGGATTCCTGTGAGCAAAGTAAGGCACCAGGGAGCTGCACACCCATTTCCTATACGCCTCCTGCAATCAGAATCATCGTGCACCGTTAGTCAATCTTTGCCCCTACGATTTTCTATAATATACAATTTAATAAATACACAGAGAGGTGTGAGAGAGACAGTATGTATACGTATATCTAATTTGAGACGAAATTAAACATTCTTCTAATCGCATAAATTGTTTGCGACATAAAGTTTTATATCTGCTCGATTATTATTTCGCGTGGAATAAAAGAGCGTGTTAAATTTGCGAGAAAATTTCACTGGGAAATTTTGTATTATGGGCCGAAGCTTTTAATACATGTCCTTTTCTACGTCCACCTTCCCATGCTGTTCAAGATGCGGTTAACGTAAGCAAAAGGCGCGGGACTGTATTACAAAGCGTGGAATAAGGAAGCGGGAAATGGGTAAACTAACGACTTAAAGCGCATTAAGCTATTATTCCTCCCAGCCTCTCAATTAGCGTACGTTCCTATTAACAGGAAGCTTTCCTCCGTTTGCCAGCTGCGTAACTTTTTTTTAAAACGCGCATGTTTTTGTTGCTGGAACACGCGAACAAGTAAATCGTCATTAATACGATTCCATTCGCATAATAATTTGCTCTGAATGGTTCTATTTAATAATATTAAATTAGCGAATTATTCTTATAAAACTAGAACATCTTACAGCCTACGAGATCGTTCGTTTTATATATATTTATATCGTAGAATTTGACGAACTCTTATAGCCAGTCTCTGATTACAGGGTCTCTAGGACTGACTATCTCTATCCTTCAGATCTTTGTTTCAGCTCGGCCCGTATGAAGACGCAGTCTAAATGTATATATATAATATATATAAAAGTCTATGATTTATATATAGTTGGTGCAATTGTTTTATATCATTCCTTTTGTAGATTCAAGTACTTTTTTGACAAAAAATTTGCCCATATATTTGTTCTTTCTACGCGTATACTTGGCCTTTTTGTACCTTTTCTTAAAAGATAATTTTGTTAGGATATATTTATACGTTGCGTTATTTATAAATTTTTTTAATACACTCCGTAAAGGATCCATAAAGCGTTTGACGTCGCGAGAATGTCGCAACGACTACGAGTCTTATCGACGGATCATCGATTGCAGATTGATACATTCGTATTTATCATAAGCATACGCTCAAATAAAAATTGCGAGCCGTATTGAAAATCGACTATGCTTGAAATTCGAGTAAAAGCCCGATGCAAGATGATGCCACCGTTTGACGTCCCCGAGGAGATCGCGGATCCGTTTATAAAACGGAAGTCGACCCACGGCGCGAAAGGGCACCGCGGAAGAAGAAGAAGGCGGCGCAGAGCATCGACGTCGATGTCGATCCATCCGTCCATCCGTTCAAATTAGCTGCCTCCCGCGGGGCAGACTAGCGGTTTACGAGCGTCCTACGCTTTTCGAGGACTATTTGTCAAATATCAAGGATCTTTGAGGTCAACCGGCGAAGTTGGAATAGGCAATAAGGCGGGTGTCTGACCCACATAGCCGCCTTCAAACATGAACACCACCGCTGGAGCGCATCCTCTCCTTCTCCGGAGAGTATGCTATAATTACATACCGACTCCGCAGAATCTTTTATCTACCGCCAGGCTGTCCCCGGGATCTCTACCGGGTGCCCAGCCGCGAAGCGCGCTGAAGCCGGATACTGAGATGTTCCTCGGAACATTCGAAGGTGCGAAAAGAAGTCAAGTTTCTAAAGTTCAGGAATGAATTGACGCGATAGAATTAGCACCAATCGTAACTGTCGCGGGAGAATGATGGACGCGAATTAATAGCGAATACTTCTTGCTTGCGGATGATGGATGAAAAAATAGCCCCGGCGAAAAAAATTTCTTTGCATAATGCGCGCTGCCTTTCAAAGTTATCCAACTTTCCACTTCTTCTTTTATACCTTCAACCCTGAGGGAGATATGCAGGTGACCTGCTTCTAATGGATCTACCCTGCATATCAGAGGGAAAGAGAGAGAGAGAGAGAGAGAGAAAAGTTGATCCGCGAGGAAATTTGTCTTCGATCTTTCCCTCGGCGCGAATTTAAATCGCGGACCCGCCGTTTATCGAAATCTTTTGATTTTCAACGAGCTGTAAGCGATTAATCGCTGGATGAACCCTTTGCCGAGCCGAGCATCGAGATGCCGGCGAGCGCATACTCGATTGGCGCAATTAATTTTTCGCCACGATGAAAAGAAGATGCGCATTCCGTTCTTGAAACACCCGATGGACTCGACCCTTTCGCGTTGCCCCTCGAAGGGAGTTTATTAAATTCGCAGCGTAAATTCGCGCTCGCGCCCGGAAAAAGGGGAGTAGACGTCGAAAGCAGCGCGAGGGGTTGTTGAAACGTCACTGCTCTCCGCTGGGAAAACGTTGCACATTGGGAACTCCGCGGAGACAGAAGAGAGCAGTAGCAGGTATATTGTAGCAAAAGCAGTAAGCAAGGCTATAGGACGGGGTCAGATTTATAAATAGGCTAACTAAAGTACAGCTTTGACTCTCGTATCCCGAGGGGCCACGCCGTCTTAAAAGCCGGCTAATAAATAATGCAGATGTCTCCAACTTTTTAAACATTTCGCTCCGCTGCCGGATTATGCGCAATTTATTACGTCGCAAATATTATTTAAGATACATTTAAAAGCGATGACATTTAGGCTAATCAAAATACTTAAGAGACTCGTTCACGTCCCGAGGGTGCGTGCACCGTCTTAAAAGCTAAGCATAAATAATTCAGATGTCTCCAACTCTTTCATTTCATTGCTGGATTATATGGAGATTACTTCGTTGAAAATCCATTGAAGGATATTTCTCTTGAAACACGTTTAAGAGTGATGATATTTAGAGGACTGTGCCTCCGGAAGTGGCCTGTTTTAAGATAAAACGTTAAAATCTTAACTAAGCTGCGTCCTTTTTCCCTTCCCTTCTCACTCGTAAACGGATATTCCCGTCTCGCGGAGGGGAAACGTGGATCCGATTATGCAATGGCATCATTCGCGCGCGTATTGTTAGCAATTTGGCCGAGGAAAATCAATTCAACGTG
Source organism: Vollenhovia emeryi (assembly GCF_000949405.1). Taxonomy (NCBI): domain Eukaryota; kingdom Metazoa; phylum Arthropoda; class Insecta; order Hymenoptera; family Formicidae; genus Vollenhovia; species Vollenhovia emeryi. The sequence continues at coordinate 118,915 of NW_011967184.1, read as the reverse complement.
AAAGCCTCGGACAGTCGATATCACAAAGAATATCGACGGCTAGTCCTTGAGAGGCATTCAACGAGATATGGATATTGATCTTATCCGGTATCGCACGTATGCACGAAGCATCGTCGGAATTGCGCTCGGAATACGCAATTTCTTCGAGTGTAGCGCCGGGCGAGTAACGAATTCGCGACTCGCCGCGTAGCACCGGGACCAAGATATTCCATAACAGGCAACATGCAAGAAGTAGGTACTGCATCTCGCACGATCCATTTCTACCGAACGTCGGTTCTCTCTTTTCAATGCGGACATTTTGTCAAAATTAAATTAGTCAAACTAGTCAGACGCCGAGTCCTCGCATTTACAGAGCGTATATTTCTCAAACATGTTTTAGCACTGACATTTCGTTGCGGTTCATCCTTCAAAAATTATTATAATAATTCGCAACACGAGAATTCTTTTAGCCCCAGACTGTTTCATCATCAAGGCTAAACAAAGTTCGTTTTCCCAAGGGATATCGAGGACGTGCGTATCTGCTAGATTGAGCGAAACGGCCGTCCCCTCGGTAAAGCCAAACGAGACTCGGGAAGAAATGTTTTTCGCGATATAGCGGGGATTCGTTTCCGAGCCCTCTGTCGCGCCGCTTCTAGGATATTCGCCATAATGACGACGTCGACGAGGGGGAGGAACTGGTAGGAAGGAATGAGGAATAACCGGGGCGATAAATGCGGAAGTGCAAACGACGCTACAGAGAACGAGGAGATGAGGAGAGAAGGTGGCGATATTAGTCGGCGATTACTGGAATTATAACGAAAATTTCAGTGCACGGAAACGCACTAATACTTGTCATAATTGCGTGCAAGAGAGTAGTCCGAAAATTTAAGCGAAAAATCTTTTTTTACGTTTTCAAGTTTTTCATCATTTTCATTTTTACGGTATTTAGAGACGCATCACGTAGCGCCGTTAGATCTGGGTGGTGGTGCCAAGAGTACATTCTAAAAAATTATCAAATTTCAATTTTGCATCCGCCATTTCGCGCCCCTCTACTTTTTATATTCTATAAGAATGTTCAGCTGGAATTTGGATTCCATGGGTCCTAATAATATCTAAACAATGTTCCTTAGCATAGTTGAATTACAGTTGAACGATGTTATTCTTTTAAGTTTCGAATTCCGCCAGTTTGAATTATGAAAATCTGATAACGAATTCGCAATCAGCGAGCCCAAAAACCCTTGTATACAAAGTTTCACAAAGATGGTTCAATAGAAAAATGTATACATCAAAGGGTTAATGCAATAGTACCTTCCGACGAACCGCCGTCGTTGTTTAAAATAAGTTCAATAAAATATAATTGCAGTGATTTCTCGTATGTCAAGCGTAGAACCTAGCACTCACCCCTTTCCAGACGGCGACAAAAGTATCTCGTAATCTTTCCTTCGAATCTTGGTCGATTCTCGCGATTGATTCTCGCGCGACCTGAGGCCGCGATTGTTGCATCAGCGTATGTCTGCACTTTAACGCTGCCGATAGTCTGTCGTACGTTTTACCTTCGGCGCTACAGCCCTCTCGAGCGGCGCACGAGGGTAGGCAGGGTGGCCCAGCTACGTGGGGAGATAGGTACCTACACCTGAAGTGCCCTCCAAGCCCGCTGACCCAATTCTCTCCTCTACCCTCCGACGATCTGCGTTGGAACCAGACAGATGTGGTGCCCATCACCCTTTCCTACTCTCTTCGATCCTCCGCGACTCTACTCCGCGCCAACCTTCACCCTGTCGCGTTGCTCCAATCCGTCTCTCTATCGCTCACCCGCACCCTCTCGAGTGTTGTCCAATAACAATCGCGAGGTTCTACCGCGCAATTTATGCGTAACTCTATTTCTCTCTTTACTTAATTTTTTCTCTCGTAATTCTAGCGTCTTAAGCTTCGGGCCTGAAACGGGGTCTTTTCAAAGTTCTGACGCGAGCAAAGTTCTCGAATCGGAGCTTTTTCCAAGTTTCGACATGAAAACTGGAGATTCGTGGAAAACAGAGCGCTTACTGCACACTTTGCACAGTGCGTTCGATTCGCTCGAGGATTACAAAGGCGCGGAACTTCGTTTCGCTCATGCAAACAGCCGCTTCAAAATACACATTAGACAAAAGCATACTTCAAGTAGAACCGAAGAGAAGGAAAAGCAACAGGCAAACACGAAAATCGCTATATTGTGCAACGTGACAATTGCATCGGCACATGTCGCGAGCGATAATAATAAAACACTTCGTATCACACAAGTCGGCCATTTTCAAAAGAATCGCTCTTGTTCAACGGGAACGCAATATACGTACAAATATTAAATTCATCTCCAGAGATTTCTCAAGTTTCGTATCTAGCCATCGCTGAATTTGCTCATCGGCGAAACGCGAAGATATTGGATGCCGAAATGCGCGAGAGGGGCGTAAGAACTCGGACAAAAAAAAAAGAAGTTCCCCGCATCTTGTCAAAGGCCCCGACACAATGGGTAACAAAATGACAGCGCAATCGGCGCGGGAAAATCCCAGCGCCCTACTAAAAGGAAGGCAGAACGAGTGTTCCCACTATCCGACCACCCGCGCAGTCTGGACCAATCGTTATCGTGTAATCCGACGGCGTTCCGTGTGGTCTTGCCTAATCGATAACGAACCGCCGTTCCGGCGGAATTAAAAATTGAAACCGTTGTTTAAACGGCCTTAATCGCGCTGAAAAAAGATATTTAAAAAAAAAATGGAAGACCGCACGTTTGAGGAAACGAAATGTCTCTGCGAGCTCGATAATTTTTTAGGAGGGAGCCGCGTGGTCGCAGTTACGGCAGAGATGTATCTTCGATTTGTTACGAATTAATATCTCGTGAGATAAATGCGACTCTTTCTCCCTTTCTCCTGTTCTGTCTCCGTTTCATCGTCGCTTTTATGCGCATACAAATGGAGTCTAAATGAAGTATTAATTCGGCGTTGCTATATCGCGGCGTGGTTATTGCGCGACGGACACGCGCGAAGTGCCACTACGCCGTAAAATTGTCCGCGATGTGAAGCGAACGCAAAAGGGAAGGTCTCGCGCGCAGAGAAACCCGCATCCGCGCGTGCAAGCCGGAAAATGACGAGATGGCTCTTATTAGCCCTCAGGAGCCGGCGCCTCTTCAGTATCTTCTCTCGAGAAACCACGAGCGAGCACGTTTCTCCGCACTCCTCTCATTCGTTCCCCTCGCCCCCGGCCCTCCCTCGCGCTCTGAGAGGTGGAGATAGGTCATAAGCTATACTCGAGAAAAATTACGCAGCTAAAAATATACATTCTATATTCCGGACTGACGACACGAGTCGTTCAATTTACACCGCGTGAGTGGAAAACGGAGGTGATCCTGAGCGAACTGTTCGGCTACGAGAATTCGGTTGCAACTGGATCGCGTTGTTTTCGACGAGCTCTTTTCACCCGCCCTCCTGGAAATCATCGTTTCCGCCGCGATAGACATCCGCACTGCGCGCGAGTACGACGAGAACTCGTAAAGGGATTGAACGAGATGTCGAGCAGGGGCCTTGGCAGACGTGAAGAAAGGAAAAGTCACGGCGCGAGCGCCGAGGAGGAGAAGCCCCTTAACTATGCGCGGAAGGAAGTAACCCAACCGCGACGAGCGAGACGGGGATGAAACAGAGATGATCGTATCGTAAATAAGAAAGCGGTAGTCGTCTGTCGAAGCTGCGACAGAGGGGACATGTCGTCGCCGCCGCCGTCCTCATATCGGATCGGGACACCGACGGCAGGGCTTGTGATGCGACACGAGGGGGTGGTTGGATCGGAGAGGGGACGATCGCGCGGCGGCAAAAGCAATGCCCTCAGTCAGGGTGACCTAGTTACCTGGCCCATATCTGCCCTCCCGCTTCCTTCCCGCTCTGCCCGCCAACCCAAAATCTACGCGCCTGCTCGCCATCATCCCCCTCGATTCATCCCCTCGTCGTCGCCGTTGTCCCCCGAAGGCATCCGCTCGCTTTTTTCTCTTCCTTCCCCCCCCCCCTTTCTCTCTCTCTGTCCGTCTTTAGCTGCAACCCTTCTTAAGGAAATGCTGAAGTGATTCTGCACTTTTGGCACCTTTTGCTCCTAGAATTGTCAATTCGTGAAAACATTTGTGTAATATACAAATTATGTGGCTTTTGTGTACAGACCGACAGTGTCCCACTATTCAGTTTAAGCGAAAGAACAGCATGGTATCGTTGAAATTAAGTTTAGGAGCTTAACAAGAAGTTTATACACTCGAATAAGTTGTAGGTTACGTAATAGATTTTTTGTTAGGCTTCTAAACTTAATTTCAATGATACCATGCTGTTCTCTGATTTAGTCCGAACAACGGAACACTGTCAGTTCGTAACGCAAAAGCCATTATAATTTGTATATTACACGAATGTTTTCACGAATCGACAGTTCCAGGAGCAAAAGGTGCCAAAAGTGCAGAATCACTCCAGCATTCCCTTAAGAACACGCAGACTACAGCTGGCAAGACGATTACCAATGCGCTCACGTGCCTTCCATCCTCTCGCAGCCACCATTCCGCGCAAAACTCAACCACCCCCGTCGCAACCCTTGTTTTCCTTCGTTTCTTTCCTTTCCCCCGCCCCCTCCGGGGGCAGCTTTGTCGCACGCGGAAAGTTGGACTCATTACGCGGTGATTTACGGACGAGATAACGGGGCCGGGGGACGTCGTCGACACGAGGAATTCGCTTGCATCGGCCGCGGCCGCCATCGCGCGGTATCCACGCGAGCACGGGTGGTCGGTCGGTCGCTCACCGGAAACGGAAAGCCCGTTCCGTTTTTGCACTTTGTTTCCTGCTCGACAAGCGCAAATTTTTTTCCCCCCCGGTTTTATTTTTATTTCTCGAAAAGATGTACTTCGCCCCGTGAATTCTGAGGAATTCGCGTCGACTCTTGATTCCAGGGATAAGATCGGTTCAAAGACTGCTTCTCGCGCACGAAGATAAGGCGTTTATAATTAGCACTGCTAGTTAATTCATTTTCTGCGGTGGAAATCTAATACTCATTTAAATTAAACTTCCTGTATTCTTTTAACAAGATTTTCATCAAGCGTATTGTGTATAAGAGATTTCGCGTTACAAGACGAATTTATTTATTTGACTAGAAATCCGCCGCCATCCGACTTCTCTAATGCAGAGAGAAAATTGGCGTGATTGGATAATATCCCGAAGAGTAATTTCACTCCCTTCTAAAGCCGCAGACATTTGGCAAGACTCGAACAATGTTCTCCCGAAGGCTAAAGCGGCTAATAAACAATCACGCCAACTCCTCCGCAAAAAAAGTACAATAACGGCTTTAACGAAGCGCGCGTTTGCAGTGGGAAAGAGATGGAAGACAGAGGGGGGGGGGGAAGAAAGAAAGGGAGATCGCACAATTAATCCGAGAACTCGATCCGCGACGGAGAAAAAAAGACCATCCAAATACTGGCCGTATAATTGGATTAAATTCCACACCTCCGCCTCGAGTCACTCATTTGCCGGCCACTGGCGACGTTGCTTTCCCGCCTGTTCTCTCTTTCTTGCTTCTTTTTTTTCATTTTTAATTATCGCCGCGGCCTCTTTCCAGGACATTAAATTTATGCGCGGCGCGCCCAGAAGCCACCTCCCACCTACGCGTATAATTACTAACAAGGATATTGGCGCGGCGCGGCCGGCGTATCACTAATTTTGCATGTGCACACGTCGTATCCGCGCTAATATCCATGCCAATACTCTTATCGCGAGCCGAGTCACTCGAGAATCGATACTCGCTATCGCGCGCGCGGCACCAATTCGACGGCCCGTAAATCATGTTCGATCAACGGCGCAACTTGACTCTATCGAATCACGAGCGAAACTGACCAACAAATAAACATGTGCAGTCCATCCGGTTATTTACCGCCCGCGATCACCTATACGCGCGAATAAATTGAAAACGCACGGGGATGAGCTGGGGAGATCAGGTGAGCGAGCGCGGTTGAACTCGGAATTGTCTCGCGTCTTGTGGAGCGGATAAAAAGGCTGTCCGTATTTTTAGACCCTCGGAAACTCGGGAGCCCTCTCGGATTATGAGTTTCGCGCTTTCGAGATTCTCAAAATGTATACGAGTATTCAGAGCCGCGATCGGGCCTGGACGCGCTTCTCCGTTATTTATCGCCTGAAATTTCCAGACCGGCTCTACTCGGAATTGGTGACGGTAATAACGTTGGGAGCTGCGCACTCGAATTCGTCAAGGAAATCTATTATTTAAGTTAAGGTCGAGAGTTTCCCCGCGGAGCGGATTGTGTGTCCGCGTCCTCTCTCATCATCGTCGGTATTTTCCCGGTATAAATCCAGCAGCAAGATGAATTTCGCGCGAGCATCGAAATTCTAATATCGCTGCCTCCGCTTGCCAATTAGTTGCGCTCCAGATAATGAATTTCAACCGGCAAATATTTTCTACCGCGTCCACGGATGCGCGTGTGCGCGTATTCGCCGCGAGGGTATTAATAGGAAAACATTTTATCCCGAAAATCCGGTATTACTTCCGGCGGACTGTACGCGCGTCCTGTACGTTCGCTTACACGTGTGTCGGCGCCCGAAACCCGGATGCATCGCTGCAACGTGTCGCAATAACTCGCCTATAGCCAGCCCGAGGAGGGGACCGGAAAAATGCGAAAAGCGAAAGGATTTAGGATTCAATATCGAGTGATTTTTACGCTCGCGCCACTCTCAATCTGGCCGTTATCGAGACCCGGAGCACTAGTCCGGAAATCCGATGGTATGTCGAGCGATATTGAAACCAATAATTGACTTAAAAAATGTAATCGATCCGGCGCATTTGTCTTGTGATTATTTTCTTCTACAAAGTATCGTCGTACCAACCTTTATTACACTTCGGCGTGCAGCCAACAAGTTGGGACTTGGTTCACGATCTAAACTCAACCCTTTCGCGCATCTAACTGTAACTGATATATCCTTTTTACAATACCTTTTGTTTCTTCTATGAAGAATTGCCTGACCAAGTGCATTAGATAGCAGGTGGAAAGTCAAATTCAAGAGTTCTGACTGGGAACCAGCCGTTCCGCTTATTCTTTTAATCGAACAATTAAAATAAAGCCATAAGTTAAAATAATTCTGATTTTCTTATCGTCTGATGGGGTAGCCTTCTCGGAACGCTTTCTCTTTTCTTTTTCTTAAATACAGCCCGTTATGTACGAGAGGCCGTCGCGGAAGGAGGGGAGGGGGGGGGATTCAAGGGAGAAATCTTCTGGGCCTTTGTGGAGAGACGCGAATCGCGCGCCGACATGTGTGGCTGCAGCTCACTTGCAGCTCGATAAAGCTGCCATGGTCGTTGGAAAGACAATTGCCCGGAAGACAGCCGCTGGCAAGTGTCACTTTTGTATGCACACAAAGCGGAGTGGGCGCGCGAGACAAAGAGTCCGGAAAAAAGTGCGCCACTACGCTTCGCCGCCTTTTAGCGAGGCGCGCATCAGGAATTTTGCATGTTTGCCGAACGAACGACTCGAATTTCACGACTCGTCCCGATAACAGAGGCCCTTCAAACGTATCTGGATTGTTAATTTGTGAATCTCTATTTTATTCAAGTGCCACGGTTTACAGACGGACGTCCTGCGATAAGAATTCGAGATTATAATTGAAACGACTTATAACGTATATAAGAAATAACTCGGTGATTAAACTCGTTTTCACATAATTACAATTTCTTCTAGTGCGATAGCTTTATAGTCTATTTTGTTGTATAATCTAAACGCTCCTCACGCAACCATCGTACTGACATAAATTATTCAATAATTCAAGTATGAAACTTTGCAAATTCGTCCTATTATTTCTTATAATTTATAACAGAGTTTCCCTTGGTCTTCTCTTCTCCGTGAGATGTATTATCTCATTAATAAATCATTTTAAACTCTTCGCTTTTCAGAAAGTGAACCTCCCTCGCGCACTGCTCACTAATTCAACTTAAATGCATTAATAAAAAAAATTAATTTTGATTCAACAGCGCTTAATTATCATTAGACTACTTGCGGGCACGTATCCGCACGCGGGGCGCGTTATCGGTTAAAAGAATTGTCGATTTCTTTAGCCAGCGAATATATGTTTCTCACTAATGAGATCGCACGATGAGTCAAGTTTATAACAATGGCAGCAGAAACTTTTTTTCATTCTGTCGACGCCACGGTTTTCTTTCTTATTCCACGGTGTTGAAAACGACGACTCATCGAGACAGCTTTGCGGTGAAAAATTATTATGTGCCGAAATTAAAGCGTAAGGGCCTACGGAATACGCAAACTTTGAGTTTATTATCGCGAAAATAGAACAATTTCATCGCCAGTAGACTTAATGATAGTCATTACATTAGATGACAATTATTTTATATCCTAATTATCGAGATTGATAATAAAAAATATACACGGAGAAAATTTTCTTTTAAAATTCACCCAGAAAATCAAGAAATAGTGGGACAACGTGGCATTTCCCAGAACTTTGAGTTTTTTTGAAATTTGACTAGTAAAATGTATGGTAAAGTTTCAAAAAAACTCTCATCAAATTCTTGGGAATGCCGTGTTGTCCAAGGATTATGCGATTTTCAGGATAAACTTTAAAAGAAAATTTTACTCGTGCGGCGAGTGTGGCGCAGAGAAATGTGCGCTGCTTAGTAAACAGATGAACGAGAAGATTCGAGTTCAAATCCACGGACACCGCTGGTTTGTTTCGGAATCTCCCGAAGGGAAGTGGCAACCACCGAGAGTATCTTGCCACACATACCCCTTCAGGGATATAGCCAGCCTCCAGATGGGAGGTTTCCTTCAGCAAGGTTGGCAGCCTTACCGAAGATGAAGTAAAACCAAATGCTCAAAGTACCAGAACGAGAACTGGATAAAACAGGCTTTAAGCCTAATACACGAGAAAGAAGAAGAAGAAAAAGAAGAGGAAAATTCTCTTCGTGTAGTAGACCGCGACATCAAGTAGAATTTCAATTCTTGAAAATTCACCAGGTCAGAATTGGCGCGATAAATGAGACTAAAAAAATCGATTTAATAAAAATTATTAATGTACTACGTCAACATTAATGAGGATCGATAACGAGATCTACAAATTGTCGCTAATTATTGCGCCCGGTTGTCCGTGTGACGCTGATTTCTGTTTTATTTCGCATTATGTGCGGGCTTTCTGTGTACCAGCGCGACCCCGGCCTTCCTCGGCCGACGGCGTCGAAATCCCCGGCGTCGTTTCCGGCAAAGCCGTATAATTACATTATCTGTATTTTCGACCGTATAATAGGCTTCAGCGGGGAATTCCGGTTTTCGCGTCCCGACAAGGTATTACATCGATTATTGGATATTGCGAGCCAACTCGGCGACCGAACGCCAAGCTCATTTTGATTGCACCACACCGAACTTAGGACTAAACCCTTTTACAGCTCGCCACCTCTCGCACCTGTGACTTCGCACTTAATAACACACTCGGCCCCGCTGAATCCAGTTGAACTTTTACGGAATATTTCTCACGCTTTCCGTCGCGATTGAATAATCCGAACGTGTTGCGCTTCATTTCGCACCTGCATCGCGTGTCTTTAAAGAAAAAGAGGGGAAAATGTTCGACACCGTGTGCGCGAAAAGTTGTTATTTCGCCGAAAAGCAAAAAGAACAGAATGCGGATTAAAAATTCGGAATATCTGCCGGGATGGAACAGGATGTAGACACGCCGCTCCGTCAAACGAGATGACAAACGCCCCGTGTCGCGGACAACGCAAAGTGAATAATTCCCGGCAAGTTGAAAGCGCGCGGCGCGAATCGCGGCGGCGGCACGGGACGACGGACGAATTGAGAATGCAAATACTCGCGAAAGGGAAAGGGGATGTCACGGGCGGCTGTGACGCCGATGTAACCGCCGTCATCTCCGACGGACGAATATCCACGGGGTGGGACCATCGGGACGCGTGGGATATGTCGACACGTGCGGATGGATAAGTGGCGCGCGATGAGCGATGGGACGATCGTTTTCGTTTCGGGAAGCTCTTGTCGAAGCTGTCGAATTTAAGGCGAGGATACACTTGCCCTTCTATCTCGCGACTTGGATATCACGCTGTCAAGTTTAGAAGGAATCTCTTTCTCCAACATTATCTCTTTGTAAGGTAAAAATTATTTTTCGCACGTATAATTATGCCGGGCATGTATCTCAATTTTTAGCTTGCGTACTGAATATTAATAATAAACTAACAAGGAGTAATCTTCAATGTCGCCAGTAATAATTAAAAGACTTCAATGATAACTTGACCGTGTCTGGCAATTTTTATGTTCATAACTCACAACGTTTCGACCATGGTTTGTGGTCCTTTTTAAGTGATATTGTATCAAATGTTCAGTGTAATAAATTAAGGGGTCATTCCACTTTAATGGCCCAAAAACTATGCTTATCTTTAACAATTTTTTCACAGCATAGTTTTTGGGCCGTTAAAGTAGAATGACCCCTTAATTTATTACAATGAACATTTGATACAATATCACTTAAAAAGGACCACAAGCCATGGTCGAAACGATGTGAGTTACGAACATAAAAATTGCCAGACATGATCAAGTTATCACTAAAGTCTATCAATAATAAATTTAAATGACGTGTAAAGATGCTAAATCTCGTTTCGGCGAGGTAGAGCGGAGATTCCACCGGCGCGTAAAAAGTTGTCTCCGCGCGGAATGCTTTCGATGCAAAATCGTCGACGTGTTCGGCGACCGCAGAGGAAATTCCTCGCGTTTTCCGCCGGAATCGTGCGCACGTGCGGAACGCAACAGTTTGCGCGAAACCTCGGGAAAACACACGAGTAGATCGAATTTCGCGTCGACTAGATCGCACGCCGTTTCCCCGCTAAAATTGAAACCGTCGACGTTTCCCATCGAGCGAATAACCACTTCGAACACGCATTCGTCCCACGAAGCTCCCTCTCCATTTCTGTCATTCTTACTCTCTTGCTCTCTCGCTATCGTCCGAGACTACAGCTGCCGGCGGCTGTTAGATACATCGTCTAGTCGTGTCAAATGAACCGATACGTCTCCGCTATAAAAGCCGCGACCGCGTGCGCACCGAGCGTGTCGCGCCCAATAAACGTGAATCGCGGACGAAATTCCATCGGATCGAAGCTCGGCGATATTGCTCATCGAGCGGGGCGGAAAGCCTCGCTGTTAAAACGCACCCGCCGCAGCCAAGTTACGAGCTGACGAGCTGATGAGTTGAACTTACGATCTGGAAGTTGAAATTAAGTTAAAATTATGAGCTGCGCGTTAACGAGTTAACGCTCGGGAGAGGAATTGAAATTCCGAGCCATGAGTTATGTCTTTTGACACGGGCCTTTGCGAGCGCCTTCTTTTATCGTGTGTCGTGAGTACAGCATCTCACCTGACGTATTAATAGCATTGCAATTGAACACGTGCCAATGGCAACGGTAACAATAGCCGCGGCCGAGATAAATTAAATAACGCCGGCAAATTAGTTAAGTTGTACGTGGGAAGCTCAAGTCAAACCGGGACTTTTGTTTGCGCGGAATAACAGAAGACGTTTACGAAAGTGGAAACTACCTTTATTTCTCGAAGTAATCCCCTGCTACACTAATGCACTTATCCCAGCGTTTCACTAGTGAGTAGATCAGCGTAAAAACACTCCTCGATACACTGGAGCCATGATCGAACTGCCTGGGCTTCACGTCACTGCTGAAACCCTAGCCTCCCAGGAACTCCTTTAATGGCCCAAACAGTTGGAAATTGCTTGGAACGAGGTGTCAGGATTGTAAAAGGGACGTGATAATAATTTCCAGCCGAGTTTCCGCAATGTACAAGTGGTACGGTGGACAGTGTAAGGTCCGATCGTGGCTCCGGCGTACTGAGAAATTTCTTTTACGCTGATGGTATCCAAGCAGCAGTGCAGCGCTGGGATAAGTACATTAGTGTAGCAGGGGATTACATGGAGAAATAAAGTTACTTTCCACTCTCATAAATACGTTCTGTTATTCCGCACAATCGGAAGTCTTGGTTTGACGCACTCGTGTCCCCCACGTACAATTAAATTAAATTGTCGCTCTCTTAAAAACGACACGTCTTTCAAGAGCGTATTACGCAGGTTTATTAAATCGTACCTGCTACCACGCAATCGGGTTGCAAGGAGCGGTAATAAACTGCGGCGGAGGCAGATGTTTGGGACATGTGACCAAAAAAACCAGCTATCGAATTTAGCTCATCGACACCGCGGGCGCGGTAAAGCGAGGCCACGGTAATTAATTTAAATCAAATGAAACGTTTTCGTGTGTACGTATGCTGCATGTAGCGGGGAGGGTTCTCGATGGGTCGCGGCCGAGATAAATTAAATCAAAATGATATTGTAGTATCACTGTATTATCAAAAGATCCATAATTATCGAAATTACGCATTGAGGTGGCGGTAATTATTGTTCTGTTGCGCGTCCACGAAGTGCCACGCTAATTGGCGAGTTTAGCGTAACTGCTATGCGCGAATCCGCCGCGGTTATCGTTCTGTTAGCCACACAAATATTGACAAACACCGTATACATTACATCCTCCACATCCTGTATGATACGCAAAGCGTCCTCGACAAAGAGAAAATTTGAAATGGTATAAGATAATTAAAATTTTGCGATAATTAAAATTTTGCGAGGACGGTGATTTACTCCCACATTGTAATCTTCTACGTATATTTAATGAAAACGTCGCTTCAGGTGGAAGCAGTAAATTTCTCATTATGTTTCGCAAGCAAACTCTTTTGCTTCTTACTGCCGGATGTGTAAATTTAAAAATGAGACGCTACACTTACGTTTTAGAAAGGGAGAAAAAGAGCAGCTGCGCATTTTTCTACTCTCTTGCATTTAATCGTTTGTCAGTGGTAGATTATCGCCTCCGTCAATACAGTCGTTCTCATAAATGTGAATCGTCGTAAAAATGCTCGCGAGGACCGACGACCAGCTGCGGAGCACTATTTATACGCGGCGATCCGAGACGAGATCGATGCTCTGTGACGTCCGCGATGCTCAAACGTCGAAAGTTCAAAAGCCGATACCTCAAAGGGTTCCAAATATAAACGGTCTTTCGTTGTCGTGGAGAATACATGTCATGTCCCGAAAAAAAAATGGCAGCGAGGACGACCTTACGGCCCTCTCGTAAGAATGAGCGGGGTTGCCCGATAGGCGGAGAGCGTAAGCCCGTTACATGTACCTATCGCTGAAACTTAAGGGGATTTCTGGTAACCAGTTTGACCTCGTTTGGTAACCAGCGATCGCTGCATTATAAGCTAGCATCGCATATCTAGTCTTGTAAACGCGTTCTCCCTCTCTCTCTCTCTCTCTCTCTCTCTCTCTCTCTCTCGCTTATTCGCTCGCTCGCTCGCTGAAACCGCCGTTGCTGCGCCGAAATTGAACCGTAACGAATTTCGTCGTCGGTGAACGGGATCGATGTTCGACTATGATATACCTTCCGCAAACCATTGAACCATCCATCCATCCATCCATCCATCCATCCATCCAGCCATCCATCCACCCACCCATCCATCCCGATGAAGCTATACGTTTTCAGTGGTGGCACTTTCCAGACGGATTCTTCGCCGCTGTCAGAAAACTCGCTCGCTCTTTATACGAAAATCAGAAGACGGCGCTATCACTCACACTCGCGAAGATGAAGGGAAATTTCGCGAAAGAATAAATCGTCTCTCGAGATGATAAACTCGGCGACTCGCGCTTCATTCAGTGGGGGTTAGTCTCATGTAATTACGCGGACTGGAATGCGCGGATCTTTTACACGGATGATGTCCGGGGAGATTCATAGTGAGATAAAGTATAGTAAATTAAAAAACATAAATGAAAATAAAAGAATGAAATCTGCCTTGAGTTAAGACGACTAATGCTTTCTTGCGTAAAGTCACTTTTGTTTTATACAAATTTTAGAATTTATGGATAATAAGTTTCAAGCTCGTGAGACAAAAAAACCGAAAAAGGTATAGAGAATAGATGTTATAAAAGATTGATAACACCTGTAATTAAAAGCTATTTATATATGTCGGTGTTTAAAAAGAAGAGCACAAAATTGGTCGGCAAACGACCCATGAATCAGCGGTGCCAAATATTCATGATAGCCGCATTTACATCTACTAATGCAGCATAGTCTTTTATTTAAGGTAACGAAAATAAATTGTCGTCAAATAACGCGTATATTCTTAGGGTATAATTTTGTTCATACAAGTCCTCGTATTTCGAACTCGACGAAACGCAAGTTAAAAATCGTAGAATAATATAATATCGCACCGTCGGTGCAGAGTTCATATAATTGGAGAATTTCGCGAAGAATATGCAAAATGCGAGAAGAAGTCGCGAGAGGAAGCGACGGAATAAAGTGTCTGTCAACGTTGATTGCCAGTACATAATAAACGTAAAAGCCGAGACATTTTTCGTTCTTGCGAAACGCCATCCCGACAAGTATTTTCCTGTATTAAATTTGCGCCCCCTCGCCGTTCTCTCCCCCGAATTACATAAAATTCTTTGGGAACATTCCGCGGTCGATTTTTACTATGTTAATATCGACGGCGCCCAATTAGCGGGTCTGATCGTTCTGAGGGAAAAGCAGACGCACTTATGCTAATTACGCCGTTTGAACAAACAAAAAGCTTAGCCGCGTCACTTCTGCGAATGGAATCGGATTAAACGGGTATCCCTGTTTCCGGAGGGCGTTCTCATACACGGAAAGAACAATGTAGCTGCTGTAGCTAAAACTTAGCAAAATAGGGACAGCTAATATTTTTAGTTGTGATAGCTCAATATTTTGCTACGACAGCAAACCGTTTGCTGTCGCACCTAATACAATAGGCACAGTAGCAAAATATTGAGCTATCACAACTAAAATATTAGCTGTCCCTATTTTGCTAAGTTTTAGCTACAGCAGCTACATTGTTTTTTCCGTGTACTTATAATCAAACACGAGCGATTGCAAAATAAAATAACGAATCACAGACACGAAGTAATAAAGGATGTAAGAGCCAAGACGGATGTTAGTGTCTAAATGATTTTAATTCTTCAATTTCTTGCGAAAAATTTACCTCAGCCAGGGCTCGAACACATGCCTCGGCGGTAGAATTGGTGAGACGCCCGGCTACTAAGGCTGAGGCAAATTTCTCGCAATAAATTTCAAAATTAAAATCACTTAGACACTAACATCCGTCTCGGCTCTCATCTGTGAGTTCACATCGGAGCCTTATGAATTTTAATTAAAATAACGAATCATCGAACGGAAAGCTATCGTTGATTGTAAGATAAATTGCGCGGACAAGATTCGTTTCCGCGATTGAAGATAGACATGAAGAGACACGCGCGTTTCGTAGGGCGAGCGAGAGGGTTAAGCATTATCATCGGTGAGTGCCTCTCGTATCTCGAAACGAGCGTCTCGTGGAGCTATTGCTTGCAACTTCTCCGGAGGACACCCATGGGACTTGTGCTCGCGGAAACGCGAGACGAAATGTTTGCCCGAATCGCAATTATCCGAGACATGACGACACATGACGGGATCTTCTCGAAGGAAAAAGGTAGGATTAGCATTGAACTAGAAACAATAGGTACGATCGCGTAGCACGATACAAATCGGAAAAGACTTCGTTTCGACCTTGTCCTGGACAACAATTTTCCAACAACGTTGCCTGCATTTTAATTGACACAAAAGACTGAATATTAGCGAATTCGGTTGCTCGCACTAGTGCGCGCTGACAATGAGTGCACACTAACAATAAGGCTGGTTCACAGTCAATTCTTGTATTTAAGGATCATCTGAAATATCTCTTGAAATATTTCGTAGCCAGTAAAATGATCTGTGTAGCATCCACGCAGATCATTTTTTGGCTAAAAATTTTTTGAACGCGTATCTAAGACAAAGTTAAATAAAAATTGATTATAAACAGGCCTTAGTGTGCACTCCGTGCGCACTAGTGCAAGCAATCGAATTCGCTGTATATCAATCGCCCATTGGAAACTATAACCCGCGTAAAAATTCCAAGATTTGACTTTTTAAACACAAAACAACTGATTAAATACATTTAATATCGTTTATCCAATTTGACGAGAAATATTTTACCCGCTGTCTAAGATTAATATTTAAATAGCACTAAACACGTCGTTTTGTTGCGCATAAAAATTTATGGATTACCTCGGAGAGAAAAACCTGCCGTATCCAGGGGGAAAAAAAAAGACAATAAAATTCTAAAACTGGTAAAAAGGATTCGCAGAGCTCCGCTACTCCAAAGCGCTTATTTTTAATAACGCGGCAACGGATAAAGCGCGCTTTTTATGCAATTGCGCGCAGGTAAAAAGAAACGACACGGGGCGCCGAGGGTGGAAAGGAGCTTTTCGAAATA
This sequence comes from Vollenhovia emeryi, assembly GCF_000949405.1. Lineage (NCBI taxonomy): Eukaryota > Metazoa > Arthropoda > Insecta > Hymenoptera > Formicidae > Vollenhovia > Vollenhovia emeryi. The sequence continues at coordinate 102,528 of NW_011967184.1, read as the reverse complement.
GCCGGCGGTTGTACCGCCGGCGGCGTGACACGGGGTGGCTTACAACGGGGGTGGCTTTGCTCGCTCGTCGTCGCGCCGGCGGCGACAAGGAGAGCAGCCTCTCCCGGAGAATCGATAATCGAAAGAAGAAGCGTGTATACGCGACGCGTCAACGTGATACCGCCACGTGAGTCATCGTCGAATTTAAGGGCGCGTCCGTTCCCTCAAAGCGCGCATAATTGACGATGAAACGCGATGCGCCTATATATCCGGCGGCGTACGCATAACGAAGGGGGAGTCCTTTGTGCCGCGCGAGCGGCACGTTTCGCTCCGCACGTAATTAACTCTTTACAACGGAAAAATTACGGGGCGACGTCGCGGGGAGGGCGACTTCGTGCGACGCACAACGTGACCGGCGTACATTAAAGATTCCACTGTCTCTCGTCCGTAAACACTGAAAGTTAACTGTTCGACGATGCTGTCTGCGATATGCTCTCAATAATGTCAAAAGAATACTCGTACTGAAGATACAAATGTAACACTGCAATAAGTTGATCGAGCTCGTATCAGCGCTCGCAAGTTAAATACTATATCCAGGTTTAAAGTAGGAGTAAAATTTGTTCTTGCAGTTGGACCTCTTTTGCTGCCTTAGGTCCTACTGTATAATAGAATTAAAGGTTCAACATAGGGCCAAAATTTCGACTCGGGTATATATGTTAATTTTTTACAGAACTGAAATTTGCGACCTTCAAACATAATTACTTTCGGTGGAGTGTTAATTTACTAATATAACGATAATCTGATATTAAATCACGAGCGATCCACGTGTGTTATTAAAGTGATACGATCGTCGATTAGATTTAGAGACGATAACGTTTAAATGCCGTAAACGTGACATACTGCCTTCGTTCAAGGGGTATATCAATCGTCCCTTCAATAAACATGGTTTTACAACCCGTTAGGCACTTATCGTGTGGCTGTCCTTAAAGACCCTCGGAATAGTTTAGGCAGATTACTCCTTTCACTCGCGGATTACCACGCTTAATTCCTCCGAGGGAAAAAGTAAATGCACGAAAACCGAGTTACCGAATTCGTTTCTCAAGTTGCGTAACGGCAGCAATTTTGACACCCCCGTCGTGCGAAGCTCGAGGGGTTCTCCTTCCCGTCGAGGATCGTTTAAGGTCCAACCCCAGCGTGTAAATCGTTCCACGCTGTGTAACAGGGGCGGATGCGCGTGCTGACTCTGGTCACCCATTGTGAGTTCGTGTGTAAACACAACGGAGGCGAGAGGTCGATCGGGCGAGAATTTGTGGACGAAAGCATCGGCAGGGAGAAAGTGCCGCGTGCGCGCGTATGTGTGCCACGAAGCTTTGTGTACTCGCGCATGTATGCTGCGAAACGTTTAACTCCGTCGCCGATACGTCGGTCCAAATGAGTGTACAGCACCCGTTCACGGCACGGTGATCAACGAGACACCGATTCCTGGCCTACCGCCAAAATCGGGATATTAAGTTGGTACTAGCGATTCACTCCAACTCGACGAGAATTCACCGCGTTACCACCGTCTGGAATTTGATCGCCCTTTCGTGAACGTGAGCCGCAAATTAAACCTTCACTTTACATCCCGGGAGGCATTAACCCTAGCGTCACCGAAGGATCCGAGAAGGAGAGAGAGAGAGAGAGAGAGAGCACTTAGTATCTACTGATATCACATTCGTGTCTGACTTGATTATTCTGTTGCAAAAATAAAACTTTCACGAAGCAATAAAATCATAAAATAATAATGCAATGATAATCTAGCAACATCTCTTCAAAATTATCTAACAGTAAGAATAAAAAAAGGGGAGAAATGGTATTTTAAAGATCGCCAATAAAGATGAAGAAAATGTGGCAATATATCGATTTGCTGTAACGCGAGAAAGAAAGATTGCGATACAATTAATAAAAAATTGCCGAGTGCTCCTACACAACTATTTATTTATACTCATCAAGGGAATGTGAAGTGTCTGATACACGGCCGGGCAATAATGTGATAAATTTATGGCGACTATTAGCGGGACTGTCGTTGTAAAATTGCAGCGGCGTGTTGCAAGAGATTAAACCGGTCGGGGCAAGGTATCGGACATGTAAGACGCTATCAATCAGGGCGCGATGGACGATATATAGAAGCGATGGACGAACGAGGGGCCCTCTTCGACCTCGGTGTGTCTCCTTCCGTCCGCTGGAAACGCATCAGTGTCAGTTTCGAGGAAGACCATCCTTTCGCGTCGGACGACGTATCGATAGACCGTCGCCCGCGATGTATCGCAATTTTACACCGTAATTTTGCCTTGCCACACATACTCTCTTTCTCTCTTTTATATAAATTACTTTGTATTATATCCCGCAGTGTGTCCCAGATACCCCACGCCCGCCTTCATCCATCTCTGGGGATTCTCCGGGCAAACTTCAAGATTTTTTTTCTCGCCGAAGATCGAACATCATATTTTCTCGCAATCTTTCAATACACACGATTTCTATGTGAGATCTAAAAAAATTCAATGATACGTAGTTTTTTTAAAACGACCTACATTGGCCAATGTTTTTATTTAAAAAAAAAAACGACGTTTCGGTCCCAGATTTTGACTCTTTTCAAGTAATCTGTTCACACAATTGTTAACGATCTCATATCGTTCATTTATGATATTATGAATATTATGAATATTATTACGAACAATATGAGATCGTTAACAATTGTGTGAATAGGTTACTTGAAAAGGGTCCAAATCTGGAATCGAAACGCCGTTTTTTTTTAAATACAAACATTGGTCAGTGTAGGTCGTTTTAAAAAACTACATATCATTGGTTTTAAATTACCGGCGATATTAAATCTATTTGTGAGTTAAAAGAAATTCCTTGCATCACGCTTTCCATCTCGTTAAAATGATATCATTATATTACTCGCGTTTCATTACCGACGATTAATCTGAATGTACGACTAAGGAGGTATTCGATCTTATTGCGGTCGACAGATTGCGACAAGCTAGTCTCCGTAATCCTCGAAATCGCCAGGATCGATTCCGGGGTTGTTCGTACTACTCCCGCGGGACAGCGGCCGCCTCCGAATACATCCCCGTGGAATTTCACGTAGAGAAATAAGTAGATGTTATTTCTTGGCCGTGCGAATTTTTCGCGGGACGTCTGCGTCGCGCGCGACTCTGAGACGAAAGTTCTTAATTTTTATTGCAGCACAGGATTTGCAGTACACTCGGTCGAGGCGGTATAAGGTTCATGCACTGCTCCCCAAGGCACCCCTTCCTCCCGTACGTACCCTCCGAACTGCCTTGGAAGCCCGCAAACAACAGGCAAGTCCGCTGTGTCACGAACGTCGCCCGTCTCGCAAGACGTTGAGCTGTACTACTGTCCTGACCGCTCGCGGTGGAAAAAGAAGCGTCAGACGAGCAAACGCGGACGTTGGTAACGTTTCCTCGACTCGTGTCGCACACTACGGAGCTTGTGATTAATATTCTTTAAAGATACAATCGTAATTGTTTAATAAGAAACGTCACTAAACCAAAATAAAAGTTTTAATTAACTCTGCAATAAGAAATCTTTTTTCTGACCGAGATGTTACTTGGAAAGCGTGTTTAGCATTTAGCTCAAAATTGCACGAATTAACTCAAATTTTCGTGCATTCTGGGTATAATTTTGTGCAGCGATTATATCGATCGCGGTTTTTTTTATTTATTTCACTATTTCGAAATTGACGCTAAGAATTTCTCGCCGTGTAAGTGTGCAAACGATGCACTTATACGGGACATTGCAACGGCAATGCAACCACATTCACAGGTAAGTGCGCCCTTAATTTCCGCAACGATTCACCGCTACGTTTCTCGCTGCAGTCATTCCCATGAACGACGTCTTTTGTTCTCCCATTGCAAAGTGCCGCGATAACGCTTATCGGACAACACAGGTGTTCCTGAACGGGTGAAGACGTTGCAAGCTCTTTCGATTCAAACCGAGCTTTCGATGTTCTCGACTTAATGCGTGTCGCGATTTTAACTCGCAAATCTGTTTCGACAAACTTCGTAAAGTTCAATTTACTGTTAATCCGTTTAAAATTGTCTACATAAATTTTTTGCAAAAAGCCAGCTATTATCACGCAATCGGTTGAATGCTTTTCAATTGTAAATAAAATTATTTTAATAACGGACGAATAGTTGCTATTTATAATTTCTGTTGTTACATATTAATGATTTAATTTAGCATTACATGCCTCAGTGGTCGAATTGGTTAGACGCCCGCCTAGAGTGTAGGGAAGTTGAGGTGATGTTTTTTCGCAATAAATTGTCTCTAATTAAAGTTGCCACTTGTGTCGGTTATCAATTTTCTTACCCTGTTAATGATTTAAATCGATATTTAGAAGCTCGACAATGTCACAAGCCTAAACTCGCGCAATTTTAAGAGCCAGTCGCGGCAAAAGAAATATGGAAATCATCATGCGCGCCGACGAGGCTTCTATAGAGATGCAAATCTTTCGGCAAGTTTTCCATAGTGGCCCTGATGACTTTCCAATGGCTTCCCACCACTGTCGTCGTTTTCTCATGGCTGCAGCACTTAGGCGAGCCATGATTTCCCTTCGCGACAAACTTGTTCAACTCGCAGAAACTTACGAAGCTTCAGGCATATTCAATTATTTCGGAACTCGCACATATCCGCGCGTTCCCTATGACACTTCGTATCACTCAATCGAGAACAATTTACGTGCCGGCACGATGTGTACCGACACGCTGAATTGTAAAACTTATAAACTGATGAATGAATTTTACAATTAGTACGATTGTCGCGTCAAGTGCAAAATCTTATTACTTCTACTTATTTTCTTTCCCTTACTTTTACACTTTTATACTAGTACGACCAATCCGTTATCTGCTGGTTACAATTTCCTCTTTTCTATTTCCTTTAATCTCTCATTGCTAATCTAAGAGAATATGCTTTAGATAAATCGCCCATCTAAACTATCTACCGCTATTTCATATTATTATGCGTATCGGAAAATCGGATGTGACGGATGGCGCTAGACAATGGATGTTTGATTGATATTGCGGCCGTGACTTCGCGCCAAGTTCGGTGGTTTCGAAACCCGACGCGATGTCATATTCGTTATTCGTCGCTGGATCGTATTCCGGCCACGTCCTCCGCCGATCAGGACCGTATTCGCCTTCTCTCTTGTCGTTTTTCCAAACAACTCTCTTTTCTTTTTTCGTTCATCTCACTCTCGTTTCCTTTCTCCTTCTCTCCCTTCCTTTCTGTCTTTCAACCGCTAGGAAAGTATCCGTACAGAGAGCCAACGTAATGATAATGACACTATGGTAATTGCATCTATTCATAAGGAAAAATTGCGAACGACATAATGTGCTGTCGTATATTTAAATTTGAAGAAACTAATGATAGAACAAATGATTAACTCTCGAGTATATATGTCTTTTATACTAACGTTATTTTCATTACGATATATTCAACCATATTCCACGCATAGTTAAAAACGAGTATTTTTGTGCAGATGTACGTATAGCATATCTCGCGTATTCAGAAGAGACGCAGCGATAGTCGATGATTGGGATTCGCAGAGAAGTTTCGGCGATCAAAGGCACGACGAGGAGCGTACATCATACTTTTTCAAAGTTTTCCTCCCTTTATTTTATTTCGCCGTATTGATCGAAGGAATTTTCTGCTGCACGCCCGCAGATGGAACTCGCGTGCCAACGCTGCTTAAGCTTACACTGCGGTACAGCGAACGCGGATACGTCGCGCCGCACACAGAAATTGCGGCGGACAACAGACGTTTCTCCTTTCCCGCCGGACTTTTATCTCGTAGGCTGAATTAAGCTAAGTAATGGCGACACGGACACCCTTCGGAGAAGGCGCGGTCGTCGGCATGATTGAATTAGCGTGCTCGCGTCGACGCTCTCGACGCCACGACGTCTCGAGCTGCCCGATTTCTGACAGAATAATTTCACTCGTGTTCAACGGCGAAGCCGAATCTTTTCCGCGTGGACTACGGAATTTCGGAGTCTACCGCGTTTTCGCGCGAACCGTAAATCATAACTCTGACGCCCAAACTTTTCGACTTTACCCCCCCAATTAAGGCTGAGACGTCAGAAATTTTCAATTTATAAGTGAGCGGTTTGTACAGATTAATAAAATTTCTGTTGTACATCATAAATGTTCGCGAATACGTTCTAACTTTAGAAAAATGGGAATACTTTTTCTTAAGGAAATAATATGACTTTACGACTAAATACAATTTTAATATACGTTACCCAACATTAATCGCTTTTGTTTAATTGGAATCCTATTCGTGTACGATGTTACACGTTTGTTTAGTAAAGTGTATGTTAATCTAAGGCGATCCTCAGGCAAACGTGTTTCTTTCTGCGGGGAAATTTACTTAGAAAATTCCGACCTTATGTGACTCGGCGACGGCCAACGAACTCATCTGCTTTTATTGCAACAAAACTTCCCTCTCGTCTCCGAAGCATAATAGTAAAAATCTCTTGGCGCGGATTGCCTACCGGGTAAAGAAAAAAGGGAGAGGGGAAAAAAAAGAGAATTGATGCACCTCTGGCATTGCGCCAGGGGGAGGATCGTGCTATTATCAGGGAGAGAGAAAGAAGAAGGCGACGAGAAAGAGAGAGAAACGAAGGGAGCAAAAGGACAATGTCACGACGATTCTTCCCTGTACAAGAGCCGCTTATAAAACCGCAGTTTTCACAGCGCGCGAGTTTTTTGCCGCGGGGTTAATAGCGGAGAAAAAGTGACGAACGGCCAATATGTCGACGACTGCAATTGCTTTCCGTAAAGCCACCAACAATCGCACTCTCGATGAATGATGGAACTCCTCGAGTGTGACGAACGCATTTACACGAAGCGATCCTTTAGGAAACAATCGTGTTTCTCGTCCATCGCAACGTACTCGTTAAAAACGCTATACGTTACCGCAAAGAAAGACCAGCTGACTTCGTTAGGGCGATACACACGAAGAATAATGGAGCAAAAAGAATACTAGATAAAAAAAGGAAAGCCGATTAGAGAAATTATTCTAACAATAAGCACAAAACGTGGGAAGTTAATGGCGCGGACAAAAAAATCTCACGCCGCAACTTCTTTCGCTTGTCGCACACGGGCTCAGTCGTCTCTCCCGTGTCTTTTCGCCCCTTTCTTTCTCGCGCCGAACCGCCACTCTCGCCTCGTTTTTTGTGCAAGCCCTCAAGCCACCGGGGACCAACTTTCTACGCTCTCTCACTTTCCTTCGAGACGCAGCAAGAAGGGAGAAGCAGCATCGTGTTAATTCTCTCTTTTCCTAAGTTCAGGGAGAGATCGCAGTCCCTCGAGAGAGGAGAGAAGGGGGGGGGGGAGATAGAGAGAGAGAGAGAGAGAGAGAGGAGAGAAACAGTTCGCGATGATGGCCGGGATGGGCGAGGAGAGCCTACGGAGGACAGAGCGAGAAACAGGGAGAGTAGGAGAAAAGCTGCTCCGGAGAGAGGACTAGTTCCACGCGGATGGAATACGGATCAATATCAAGAACCGAGGAGAGACCTCGCGCTGCCTGTTCAGTTCAGCTCCTTCGGCCTTCGGAGATCTCGTCCTGTCTTGTGCTTTTGACGAGAGCGCGTGAGAAGAGATTCTTCCTATCGCCTAACACCGGGAGATTTAATAGAGACGACAACCGGAAGGGAACGGAACGGAAGCGCGTTATTCCCGACACGGCTCGCCGTTGTGCCTTTCTGTAGCTGACGGTGAAAAGAGATCCCGATCGCTTTCAGATCCTTTAGAGAGTACGTACCCATTATAATTTTCTCCGGAAATCCCAATCCAACCCATTTTTCACTTATGATTTTCTTACCGATTTATCTTCTTTTTACAATCATTGCAATTTTCACGTAAGTATCAATCATTGAAACACTTGAAACGTTAACAGTTTGAAAATTACGAGAAAACATGCCAACGCAATTTTATCCTGAAGCACAAGCATCTCGGAATTCGATAGAAAAGACTTCATTATACAAGTTGTCCAGCGGCTCTTATTCTGCACGGTAAAAATTATGATTAAACAATTTGCGAGCCTGATACGCGGACGTGCGTGAAGGTGCACAAAAGCGCTCATTAGAAAATCCGTACGTCGTTGCAGCGCGAAGACAAAGCGCCGGCAGGGGAAAAAAAAAGATTATAGCTGGTTTCAATGCGGCGCTTGTTTCCCTCGTTTCCCGGCCAAGTACAAGATGCAACTTTTTCCACTTGTCTCAAGTTTCGAGTAGCTTCCCCAACCCGTTCGAGGTTTGTTGCAGCTGCGTGCAAGCTCGACGGCGTTGCAGCTACCAACCGTCCGAGCTCGACATCGAGCCGCCGCAAGTCTTAGGACTCCGTTTTCTTCTTTTGTTTGCCGCAATGTTTCTTTTAACTATCCTTAATAACGGGATCACGTTTCCACCGTCTGGCGGGACTTTCTCAACCTTCCCACTAGACTGTTGTATCGCGCTAATTACCGACGTGCTTATGAATAATTAAATGGGATGTTTCTGATTCTCAAGATAAGGCCTCGGTCTCATTATACGTAATAAATATTCAGTCATCCGCGAATGATTAGCACAATTAATTTCCGTTAATTGTGTTGTACATTTTTTATTTGCGTCTTAACAATTTTAACAATTGCAGTTTTTAAGCACACATGAATGTTACATGTGTCGATTGATTCTCCAAGTTGATTTTAATTGGTCTTCCTTTAAATATAGTGAGTGCGATACAAATTAAACAGTTATTTTCCAAGTTCGTTCAGAATCACCTAATTTTAATTCTTTCAAACACACGCAAATAATCGATTTCAGCAAAATATCAGTGGTACATTAAAATAAGATATCATTAATGATGATATTAAGTGTTCACTCAAGACAATCATTGATCTGCATACATAAAACCAAGAGTACAACTTTGAATCCATTCGCACGAACTGGAAAGTCAATTAGAGTATTGAAATTAAAAAATCCAATGAAAATTGCGTGTGGTTGCAAACTTAAAAGCGGCACAAAGACATTGTAGTCATAACGGAAGAGGGAGATGGTGCTTGTATGTGCACGTAATCTAAATGCGTATCTATCTTGAATGGACTTGTTCGCAACATATGACCATCCGCGGTGTTTACACTGATCTCACGTGAGATGCATTATCTGCCCGAAGTGTACTTAGGTACACGCAAATAGCCGGTCGGAATGGGGTTTAAATGAGCGGACAGTTAATTATCGTTTTAATTATAACCCGCGGCCGGCCGGCTCCTCTTTGTACCCGCGTTCGATCAGTCGCGCGTACGCGACTCCTAACGTCAGCGCGGTGTCTCGCAACGTTATCAACATTATATATTTCCGACGCGATTTGAAAAGTTCCGTATAAACGGATGCAGAAATAATAAATCGCTACGATTTGGCAGGAACGCGGTGATAAATTTTCAAGTTACCCCAATTCCCTCAGCCTTGGGACCCCTTGCCAAAATAAAAATTATCGAACCATAAATGATTGTTATTATCTTCGACGTACAGTACGTGAATAGCAATTTCAACCCGAATGTGGTGTGCGATGCATTTTCAAAATATTAGTTAAGTTGCATATTAGTGTTTGAGACAGAGACATAGTAAATATAGACTGAGCGTCCCATTGAATAAGCTGAAGCTTGTGAAGAGAGAGAGAGAGAGAGAGAGAGAGAGAGAGAGAGAGAGAGAGAGAGAGAGAGAGAATATTTAAGAAGACTTTCTCTCTCTCTCTTTCTCTTGCACCATCGTAAAAAGAAAGAATCGTGCCTGTGCAGTGCGAACCTATGTCTACAGTATAGTGTGTGAGAGAGAGAGAGAGAGTGTGTGTGTGTGTCTCCTTAAATTCTCTCTCTCTCTCTCTCTCTCTCTCTCTCTCTCTCTCTCTCTCTCTCTCTCTCTCTCTTTCTCTCTCTTCACACGCTTCAGCTCATTTAATGGGACGCTCAGTCTATATTGACTACGTCTATGGTTTGAGCATTACCAAAAGAATTTACAATAATCATGACAGAATGGAAGTGCCGTCAATACATTTTACATCCCTTTAAAAACGCACTGTTCTACCTTGATTATCCGAAATCGTGTTCGTTTCTTTACCGTTCCACTGTGGCTTCCCATTTACATCCCTGGATAAAAAGAATTACCGCGTTGTACTCTACCGCCGATGTAATCCGCGCACAAGACAAAGCAAACGTATGCACTTTGATCGCGCGATAAACGGCCCCGATAATATAATCGGCGGCTTAAAGCCAACGCAGGAGGCGTATCGATACACGGGGATGAAGTATTCATGGTATCTCGACGCCTCGTGCGTTTCCCCAGGTAGCTATTCGCGTTAACCGCACGCAAACACACATCCAAACATCATCGCGTGCAAACGTGCAAGCATAGTGACAGTCGGCGCAGTCAAATTAGTGACACGAATAATAGAGCGCGTCTTCGAAGAATCGACGAGTAAAAATTATTCCCCCCCCCCTCCCCGGGACACTTAAAACGGCATCGCAATCGAAGCAAGGAAATTATTTTTGTCGTCATTGTGACCGGATAAAAAGTATGGAGCACAAAGAAATGATTGGTAATTATGACGTCTCCCACAAGTCTTCGTTTACAATTCATAATATTTTGAATGTTAAAAAAACATTTCGAATATTCATAATATTCGTAATATGTTTCATTGTTTGTTATATTATAATATTGACACGAGAGGCATATTAATTTTTCATTATCCGTTGTAATATTGGCGAATTACACTTGATTAATTTTTCAGTTATAAATAATATCCTTGATGTACAATGTACAATTAATTTCCATGTAATAATTTCGCGTGCAGAAACGTGTATCGCAGTACGAATAACATTTACTTATTTATAACCAATGTCTTGTTTAATCAATATCATCGTCCAATTTTCATAAATTTTCAAGCTACAAAATAAACTTTTATCCTTTATTATAAAGAGAGATTTGATAACCAGATCGCATATTATTTTTAGTAGTACTTGATATATTGAATACGTTCTTGTTTCAAATTAAGACATTACAGTCCAGTGGCGGTATAACTTTTTCTAGGTATTTCAGATTTAACAATCACGATCAAATTGGGCGTGCACGTAAACGTTTGATATAATTGATAATTAAAGAGAGCGAAATCGATGAATTTCTCAGTTCACCAAGACTGAACGTTCTGCGGAGCTACAGCTGATAAAGCCAGGTTGAGCGAACGAAATACGCGTAGATGCCAGACGAATATTGAAATCGGAAGAAAAACAGGGCATAAAATCTGTCCGTCCGCCCGTCTGTAAAGAAAGCGGAGGATACATAGGGAAGGAGGGGGTCGAAGCACCCGCGCTCCAGTTATCGCCCGACGGTTATCAGGTCCACCGCCGGAAACTGGGAACTTTTCAGGGCACCTTTTGCACGCGATGGTGCCGTTAAGCCGCGGTCGCCCCCGTCCCGCCGCCGCTCGGCAGCAACCCCCCTACGCTCCCTGTATCCGTCCTGGCGCATGCAACACCCCCGCGTAGATCTGCAATCGTAACAGCTCTACGTGTGTGTCTATAACGGTCCTATATTGGCGTCGAGTAGCGACCGAGCGAGGGCAATCTCGCTATTGATTGCACCTTGCATCCTACCCGAACGATCCCCACGTCGCCTCACCACCCCACCCACCCACCGTCCCAACCTATTTCACCCTGCCGCCACTCCATCCCCCGGCCACCCCAATTCCATCGTCCTGGTCCCTTTCAATCCGCCACCAGCATCCCGCCACTGCCGCCCCCTCCCCCTCCCCCCCGTCCGCCAGCCTTTCCTCTCCCGCCACAGTGTCCTTCGCCCCTCTTCTCACGACCCCTCTCGAAATAACGGTGCCTATTTTTGGGTGGGATATCGCAACGGCCTGGTACCTGGACCAGCTCTCGCTCGTCGCGATTCTCTCTCTTCGACATCAATCTTGTTAATTAATTCGTCTCTATCAGAATATATCTCGAGCGACTCCCGCTCGGAGTTGCGGCTGCATCACGACGCTCGAGTATTCCGAACTCCCGCGTGTTCCCGCGAACTTGCGCTCGGGCATTGATACACTCGAAGAAGGAACTTTGGTCGGATAAGAGGGCACGGAAACATGGACGTTTCGAGTCCTGCTTCGCTTACGCGGATTATAAAATATTAATTTTAAAAGTTAATAGCCACGAGTTTGCAATTACAGGATTGCATAAGTAACGAATCCAAGATTTCGATGGCCAGTTTCGTAACAGCTTATTCCGCCCAACAAAGTTTATAAATTGTAATATTAAATTTCTCAATTGTCCCCGCATGTTAAACCAATAAAGTTTTCCCTGTAAAACAAATCTACTTATGTACTTAACGAGTCAGTGAGGCAACTGTAGTACATTATCATAGAAAGGCACGATAAGTGTTTAATGCGGTTTCGTTACTACTATTTCCTTGTTTACGAAGAAATGTGCGCAACGTATCTTAGACACGAGAAATGTCCGAAATCCGCCGCTGGATACGTTGTCACCGCACTGCTTTAAGCTCGGGGGTCGTTAGAGTCGTTCCCGAGAGTCCTTGGAACTTGTCGCTGAAGTCGAAGAAAAGGGCTTCTTGCGCGCGTATACGGACACTCTTTCTCATGGTAAAAACTTGTTCCTTTCACGTGTGATAAATATACCTGTCACGCGAAGCTGTACAGCGCCAGGTCTGCCTGCGATAAGGCGTGTTATGCCGCTCGCGTATGGCACCGGTACAAAACGATAATCAAGCGAACGATAATCTCTTCGGCGAGAGACCATCAACGGGCGTGTATACAGGAAAGACACCATTTTCCGTGCGCAACTGCAAACTGTCCTTCATAAGACTCTCAGGCACGGTTTTGCATTTTCTGGTTAACTGTTAACCAGAAGTTAGTCGACTCTCCATCTTTTTCTATATTATTATCTAAGAAGGGACAGTCGGATTTCCGAAAGTAATTTCCGTTTCGTCGAATGTAAATGCGAATTGTCGCAACGCGTTTATGTAACTTGGGCGTTCACATGGCGCTGTGCGGATTCTGATGATAGTCGTGGCATGATTGCCTCGATTTATTCGTCCGACTGCGTTTGGCATTACGTCGAATTAAACGAAATCGTATAATTTCATTACGAGTATGGCCTGGTAACGGGTTCGATCGGCTCTGTCGACCCGTAGTTCTCCCTCGGGGCTCTAGAAATGACATTGTCCTCTCCTTGTCTCTCGCAGGGATCGATACTCTTGTTCTTCCCCTCGTTGGAGATAGGGACCGAAGGGAAACGCCTTAATGTCTTGCTTACCTTCGGGCCGATAAGGATAGCGGCCCTCTATTCACAATATTGGAGCCGGGGAGGTGTACTCAAAGTCGTGCGGCCCGATACGATATCCCGGAATTTCGTTCAATTCCATTACCCATCGAGCCTGCTCTCTCTATCTCGATGCCGGGCGCCTAATTTGATCTGCATTATGAGACCCCGGCGGAAATGCGGTAATTTACAGAATCGATCCATTAATCCCTTACAAATCAACCCCCGCGCGACCGCGCCCCACCAGGAATCCTCCCTCTTTTCTCTTTCGACGTTGTAAAGATATTTCAATTACGCGCGATGCGTGTGCTTCGCCAATTTTTCACTTAATATTAAATAACTCGATAGCAAAATCCGTATAGATTAAGTTTCTGCCCGCGCCTCGCTTAATATTAACAGATAACATTTTGTTTATTGACGGGTACTTGAAGCTAATTTACAAAAAGTCCTTTCAGCCTATTTAATATTCAACAATTACGTTGGCATTTTTATGAAGGAGATGAAGATGTTTGTTAAACATTTCGCCGGCCAATTTTGCTATGTAAAGCATTTGTTGTAGCCTGGCTAGAAGTATATGTACGTCGGTGCGTAAAGTAAGTGCTGCTTATTGGTTACAAGCGTAATGATAACAGTCCTCCATTTCATTGGAATGACAAAGCTAACATCCATCAATTTAAGGAGAGTAAAGGTAGGAGTGTCCCGTGCCGATTCGGCTCCGAAGAAATATTCGGGGGCGACCCTTTCGCGGAGGATGGAGGGAGAGGCTCCGGAAGAAAGCTCGGAAATTACGAAAGCCGGTGTAATTGATGGCCGTTTTTCGATTGATCTTCCCCGGCTCGGGTTCGCTCCTCCGCGAGGCCATGCCTACCATTGTATCGGAAGGGGACAATTTGTTTTCCGTTCACACTCTTTTTATACCGTTGCTTGACCATATTTTGCCGACGACACGTTTTATGACGCGCGCTTTATTGCGCGACGATATCGAAGACCGTTTCGTCGCGTGCGAAGAAAGTGCTGTCTAAATCCCCGTCCATACGACGGCTAAATCTGATCGGAAGTCCACTTTAGGACGGACACTGGCTACTTTCAATGCAAAAAAACATTTTGTTCTACCGTTGGACATTGCTATGCAATGTTTTCGAATAAATATTTATATAAAGATTTAAACAATTTTTCCGATGGCGAGACAACGAAATTAAAAAGCTTTATATATATGTATATCTATTTTTTTGCTTTTATTTAATTTATATTCTTATTTATATAACTGGTGTTTTATTTATGTGTCGTTCCTCATTTCTCTTATTTTCTTTTTGAGAAGATTTCATTATTTGTCGACGTCATATCTTCGTACTTTCTCGGCAGATAACGCATAAATCTTCGCGCGAGCCGTGACAAATTGATCCATTCGTCAAATTCGCGGCGTTCCGCGATTTTCGAGTAAATTTACCGACAAAGGCATATTAATACCCTCGCGATGCACGCGCGATATGTTTTCGCGAGAGTCCCGGTTTTCGTTGCAACTTTTCGCAGCGACTGCCGTCGGGTTGGATTAATGTCAAACTTCGTCCCTATTAACTTTACCCTCGACTCAACCTTGATTTATGAGCGTCGATGCGCGGAGATGTGCCAAGGGTGGCATGGAGCACGGTGGGGTTGCGGACTTGAAGCGGGATTTGCGAGAGATTCGTATTCAGGGTAAGAGAAAAGAGCTGGAAGCGCCGCTAACAAGACTTACGACTTCTCACAGCCGGCATAGATTGCTGGTTACTCTGATTTTTGCGATATTCACCGAGGAACCGGTACTGCCATCAATAATAATTTTCCAATAAAGTGTACCGGATGGAAGGACCGTTGATACGAAGAATTGATGCTGCTCATCAAAATCTAATAAATTGAAATCGAAATATCAAATTGGAAGATCGATCGTTTTTAAGACGTGTGGTTTGTCTTCATTGACAGCGATAGCATCGGAGTAGCGTCTCTCTTCGCGCGAGCTCGATAACAATACCAGCTCCCTTGGTCGACGAGTATCGCAGTCGACATTATATCTAGAAATTGGAAAATTCCTGATATCAGGCCTCTATCTTGTTCCAACAATTTTTCACCATCCTGCGCGTCAGACTGTTGGAGGGAAATTTTGTCTCCTTCATTATAGCAGAGTTAATTTTCCACGTTTACTACTGTACCATACCTGTATATAAATTGCAGAACTATCTATAATTTGAAATAAAATCGATGTCCACAATAAATAGGGGTGTATCCTCTAAGACGCGCCACTTATTAATTTTTTGCGAGAAACGTAACGGGCTAGGATTCGAACCTAGGGCATTCCGCTTGCCGGGCAAATGCTCTTCCAACTGAGCTATCCAGGCCCACTTTTTTTTGAAAAATAAAATAGGTACAGCTGACTCAGAGACTCTCTTAATGTTTTTACGTTAACATCAAATAGATCAAATAATTGCATCACTGTCATTTTCGGCACTAGGGGGTCCATATGTAGGACCCTGGCCTCAGAGAAATTTCACAAATAGCAGAATTTTAAGGCGGATAGTTGATTTAACCAGTCGCGCCCTGCTCGATTTTTTTAGCGTCGTGACCCCTCTTGCATATATCTGTGTATCAGATATATGGGACCTACAGTTTAACGCCGACTCCGAGAGGCTCTACAGAGGGACGCTAGTGATAAGATCCTCTCGGCTGTGATGCAAACTTTGGGTTCCGAGCACCATGAAAGTGTAATACTTTCATGGTGCTCGGAACCCAAAGTTTGCATCACTGACTCTCGGTAGGCTGTCGCTTTCTTCCGAGAAGTGGTGATCCAGTTAAAAACCAGCGATGTCTTGGTCAGAAACTTGAATCGTCTTTGTACATCACTTGAACTCGGATCTTCGAATCACCAGAGCAGCACACAACCTTCTACGATCGCCACGTTTACTACTATGCCGTATATGTATATAAATTGTAGAGATATCTACACTGAGAAAGATTTCCATCGGATTAACCAATTAAATAGGGTTTCCGATGGTTAATTTTTCCGATAAAATTATGGATACGTCCGGTGAAAGTTACCGATGAAATTTGAGTGAAAAACCGATCACATTTTTCATCGGATATATCCGTTTGTTATTATGTAATTGGATTATCCGATTGTATTTAATCGGACATTTTTCTCGGCGTATAATTTGAAATGAAATCGACGCCATTGAATTTCAGGGATGAGTGAAATTGCTTGAATTTTAACATTTACGAGACGTATACGAGCACCGAGCGGACCGAGTGGCGCTTCGATATATTTCGGGGTCAAAGTAATCACGGGTAGCGTCATCACGACTTTTATCGCCGTGTTACACGCGCCTGTTACACGCCCGCGTTCCGCGCAATTTGCGCCGGCGGAACGCACTGACGAAACGCCAGATCAACGAACAATTTGCAGCCGGCCGCGTTGTCACGCTTCCGCAACAGCGAGGAAGTTGACAAATGGTGCACTAATTACGCATTAATATCTCAAACGAGCGGCTGTCGTTCCGTTTCGCTGAAAGGCCGTTTCCTAAACGCGCGATATAAATTGCGGGCTCTTTGTTAGCTCGCGAGACGCGTTTCTCTTTGGCTTCTCGGGACCTAAATAGTTCCGTGGATAAAATTACAAGACGGAAGATTGAAGGAACGCGGTATTCGTCTAAATACTGTTGAAAGAAGAAAATGAGGAACGTGTGAAAATCAATCACGCGGGTATAACGGTATGGAAATAATTTAAGTGCAACAACATCCCTCAGCTGACAACTCTCTGCGACTACAGAAATCCAAGCGGAGGAATATAAATTTGAGAACAAGCGAATCCTTGGCTACGTTAAATTACCCAGAAATAATCGGCTTTTCTCTCGCACAAGTGTAGATATCTATTTGCGGCTACACTTTGTTAAGGCGAGAATCGCGCGGCTTCACCGAAACGCATCTCTCGGCATCGATAAACGTTTCACGCCGCCGCTCGGCCCATAAATCTAACGGCGACATAAAAAGGAAGATATTAAACGACGATACCCCTCTATCGCACAGTCGATACTGCGTAGTCGACCGTTTTTATCGCCCTGGATGTGTGTACGACCGAAAGGTCCGCACGTGAGATTCTTCTCCTTCTGAACACGTACGTAAGTCTAGAAGGGGGCAGAAATGCGGATACGAGCAACACTTTATAAGAATATT
>NW_011967184.1:74059-83399 GCF_000949405.1 Vollenhovia emeryi | reverse complement strand
CTTTATAAGAAACTACCCTCGGCCCGAAACGACGCAGCGCCGCGTTGAAGATGAATAATTGATTGCACGATATCCCTCGGGGGAAACTTAGCAGCGAGAAGGAAGACGGGGGCAGCTCATCGACGGGATGCAACGAGACTGCCACGAGGATAAGCCGCATCGAGCGTTTCGTGAATGAACTTTATACGGTCACGAAACAGTCTCGGGGGACATTAATAAGCGATAACCGCCGGGGAGATTAAGCGCCTTAATAAATAACGGGGGAGCGGGCTTTCGCGTCGAACGTTAATCTTGCCGAGATAGAGACCGACGTATTAATCTAATTACTTATTTAGCGAATTTGCATTCTTATCAATTCGGAGGATGCGCGCGCACGGGGAAAAAATGCCGGATGATTAATATCACCCGGCGATGTGCGTTTCGACGCGTAAATTCATTCCTATACTTTCCGCACTTAATTTATCTCGAAGGCGCGCACGTCCGCGAGTTACGATCTTCTCGAGGGTCCTCACCGGATGATGCAGCTCTCTCGCATTCTTCCTCGCGCTCCTCGGCCGCGGGATTTGTATTTACGACCCTGGCGAACGACACGTGCTACGAGATGCTGGGCACAAGTCGGTCCTAGGAGAATATCGGGTTTATCGAGGTAATAACGAGACACACACACTCGGGTCACATCCGTGACCACGGCCCGTTGCCAAATATCCGAAGTGTCCGTCCCCCCCCTGGCGAAGGGAAGGCCAGTCCGGATGAGAAATAGACACTCCGCCGACACACGGGCGCGCACACGCGCGCGAGGATGAGGAGTGACTCGCCGCCTGCGAGCGACAGGCCGCAACTGCATACATACATCGGCAATGCAACCACATGCAATCGCGCACTAACTCGTGGAGCTAACAGCGGCAGACGTTTCGACGACCACTACTACTGCGAGAACGACGGCGACGACGACGAGGACGATAGTCGCTCGTGTGACTTTTTCACAGATTCACTTACGTACGTGTTGCGACACGTGTAATCTCCTGCAAGAGGAGGAAATTCACCGGGATTTGCGGCGGAGGGAATTTACGGCGCGATTCACGTACGTGCGTGCGTGACTCTTCGTCCTCGATCTCTTCATTCGCGACACTGTTATCGGATACTTCTCCAGATATGATTCATCACGATACACACCGGATAACGTTACATTCCCGATAATGGGGCATAGTCCACTTCGTCGGAGACAAATACACCGTCCATCTTACGGGGATTATTAAAGGAAATAGTGTTCCGCTGAACCCTCAGCTAAATTGTAATCGAGCGCTTGCTTGAAATCTTTTCGTGATTATTGCATTGTTACTCCAAGTTTCCGTCGGATTATTGGCGGCTGATAATTCGCTATCTGTAAAGGGATCCGTGTGCCGCGACTCGAACAACAATACCGCGATTGAAACCGACTATCCGCGATTGAAACACCTGACATTGAATTGTTGTACAAGATTATACGGCGTCGGTACGTTTGCGTATGCGTGCACACACAAACGCGCCTGACAACTATCATAGCAACAAGGCACACATGTATATATATATATGTATATATGTATATGAAAGAGAAGTGGTCGGCGTCTGCATACGACAGGCTGCAACTCCATACGCATCATTTCGATGGTAATTCGACGGTATGCAAAATGATGACAATATCAATTCCCGCGACACGTTCGAATGAATAATGCCCCACCCGCCAGAGACGTAACGCGCATTTTCCGCATTTTTCACCGAAAGTACCCTCGTCATCGCCGCTGAAAACGCCGGCAGTTCCCACCTTGAGAGAGAGAGAGAGAGGGGGGGGGGAGGGGGACACGCAAAATCCAGGATCGCAGTATGCGAGGAAGCGTGAAAAACGCGATCTGGGAATCCGCAAATCCGTGGACACCGTGTAGACCCAAAGATCCTTGTATATGAAGACGCATAAATTCATAAATCCCGCGGCTACGAGCAAACAACACGAATTTCCGTATCCCGTTTATGCCCGATTCTTCGGATTGCGGAGAACGCGCCGTTTTGAAATGTACAAATGGAAATAAAAAATGGATGAAATAAAAACTCACGACTCTACAGAGAAAACTTGGCGCGTTCGTCGGGGGGTTTTGAGCGTCGCGACCGATCGCCGACGAACGGGCTACGCGAGGGAAACGCTCTCGGAGGAAGAGAGGACGAGGTGGAGGAGGAACTTTTGCGGTTATACGTCGAACAATAAAGCATTAAGCGACTCGCCGCTCACGCGGCGCGCGTGTGTACGCGTACGCGAAAGATAGAGAGATGTGGCGGACCGTCTGCACGCGACAGGGCTGCAGCTGCAACTGCGCGACGGCGGTCGTCATATCTGGTGCACGTGCACCGGACCGCCATCGACCGCTGCAGCGCGAGGGACGGCGGTAATTATTACGCCGTGATAATAATGATGATAATAATTAGCGCATCGCGATTTGCAATCGACTGCCTCGCTCTTTCGACGAGCAGCTGTCACGCTTGTTTTATTTTTTTTCCCCCCCTTCTTCCTTTCACGCTTTGGTTGCGCATTCACGCAAACGCACTGCGAATGACTATGGCGTGCCGATGCGATGAAAAATGCAGCCTAGATCAAGTGCCGTTTGATAATCGAAGTGGAAAAACGACGGTCGCGTCCGTCAAATTTGTCAGCTGAAAACGTGCCGCTGTAAATTACGATTACAACAACGCGCAGGTATTCCTTTAATGAGAGCGATAAAGCGGGTTGTTGCTTTTGTTCTCGTGCAAAAAAAATGTCTATGATTAAGTGTCGCAAAATGTACCACGGTCTATCAAAGATCGTTTAAATCCCTTCGGACTGCACCATCGTTCGGGCCCATAAAACTAACGCTGGAAATAATATAAAGTAAAGATTTATTCCGCGTGAAATTGTTAAACGTCAATATCCAATAACATCTACGATCGCCAGCTGTTCGAAATAAATGGTACCGTTCGCTGCGTTACAACGCGAATCGTGTACTTCACACATTTTTTACGCTCTCGTATCAATGCCAGTTTTGATCCACCAGCTGCAACGCGCGTGTATCAGCGTATCAGTCACATCACACCACACTCGAAACTTGCTCTCAATTACGTTAGCTTATTCATACGAATGGACGATGCCCGTGTCAACGCGTCTTCCTCCCCCCGATTATTCGATCAACGACGACATTTGTATCCAAAGTCACGGAAGTTTGCCGCACGAATTGAACAAGTTTCTTGGCAAGACAACAGAATCGGAATGTCCGCGGAATTAGAAATATTTTTCCACGGCGGACTCCAGAAGGAGAGCGAAGAGAGGGGCGCTTTACCGCGGTTTATCCTGCCGCGAATCGATTTCCGCACGCAAATGGCGCGGCGGCAATTTCCGCGCGAGAGAAGTTCTGCCCCGGCGCGCAAAACTTTCGCTCGCGGATTTATCCCGCTGAAATGGCGATCCCGCGACCCAGAGATCGCGAAATCGTCGCGGAGCATCGCCATCGCAGTTGCGATCAAATTGATCGTTCGTGCTAAGCCGCGCCGTATTTCTCTCTTTTTTTTTCAAAATTGATTCCAAAGAAAATTCCATTCATCCCAGAATAGCCATACAAAATTAGAAAATGCAAATGTCTTCTGGATAATTCGCTTCGATGTTACATTTCTCATACGAGTTAAAAGTTTTATCACGTTTTAAAGGATTCGTTTTATAAATAAAAAAAAATATATAAGGATGTAGCATTGCAACATTAATAACGAGAATATTTTTAAAACATAGCCTAAAGTATATTCAAAGAGGAATATCGGTTTCGGTATCAGTGCTTATGGTGGCTATCTCTGCTAAGACATCAAAGATCAGGCGTGACGCGCATTCGGGTGCGCTGCGAATCCTATAAAAATCATATTACCAGCGTGCGGCCGTAACATCCTCCCCCGATATCCTTTCGGGGCAGAAACCCGACCCGGTGGCACGTGTTCAATCATATCGGCGAAGGAAAATCGGCGGTAACGACGGCGCCGTAAGTGATAACGCGCTATATCCCGCAGCGAAATCCCGGCAACCGTAGACACCGTACGCGGCGTTAAAGTAAAATCCCGTATCGTAAACCTCCGTTTGACTGCACGTAAGATGCACCGTGGGAACGTGGGAGAGTCTCGTCGATAAAATCAGATAACTGCGACTGATAACGCGATGTCCAACGCGTCGAAAATGCCCGCCTGACACGTGTAGTCCGACGATTTCCCCAGCAAGGTCGAAATTGCAAGTAATTTTCAAATATAATTGACGGTGTTTAAAGTTACAATAATCTGTCGAATTAAAAATTCTCTAATATTAAAAAAGTGAGCTTATTGTCAACCCAACTGGCAAATTTTATTGAATTCGTTGCAACGTTTCAACTTTACTTTAGGTCCTTTAAAAAAAAAATTCATAGACAAGTCACCTTGTCTATGAATTTTTCTTATTTTCTTATTTCTATTGTTACTTGAAAAGAACCTGAAAGTTGAAATGTTGTAACGAGTTCAATAAAATTTGCCAGCTGGGTTGACAGTAAGCTCACTTTTTTAATTTCGAATCGCCACTGGCGACTATAAGTGACATCTTTCTTTCGTCGCTTATCTCTATTATGTTAACACAGACAGTTTACTAAAAAATTTCTGAAAAAATATATCTTTAAATAAGCACCTGATGGACTAAGGTAATCTCTGGTGGGTAATGTGCCGTAATAATTTTTCAGAAGCTCGTACTTGGCGGGACTGCGAGTAGGCCAACGCGATAATTTAACGCGACCGGTTTCCGGATTCAATTATTTCGCACTTTGATCCATTACGAGGTCCCCTCGAAACTACAGAGGACCGCGGGGGCGCTTTTCAGGGAACGAAATCGCTTGTAAATCCACGTTTCCCGCTCAACGACGTCGTCGCAGTCATCAACCTCGTCGTTTTATACCTACGATCTGAATCGTGACTCGTCGCGCGGTTTACCGGAATTTAGATCGCCGTAGTATGTTGACTTAGCGTGACTTAGAGGCGGCTCGCGAGCTCAATGTCGCCTTTATGATTCTCGACGCGAATGTCCTGTTTATGTCATTAATCCCAGATTATCGCGCCGAACGGAACATAGACAGAACCTGGGTGTTTTATCACCCCTGTTAACCGAAACATTTCGCACATATTTCCTTATCTTGAGAATTTACGTAAGATAAACCTGCTATAAGCTACTTTTATAGACAACAAATGTTTTATTCCCATTTGTCGAAAAAATATATTCTTCGGGTCAACAGTATTGAAGATAAAAAATATCATGGACGCTATGGCCAATTTAAATCTGAATGAATTACTTGCAATTTACGTCTCCGTTATATAAAACAGCTGCTGCAAATTTCACAATATTACGAATAGATTTTCTTTCCAAGTGCGAAAATTAAAGCTCCTTATTTTTTATATACGCCCGTACGTGCTCTCGTACCACTTATACCACTTGATGTTACTTTTAATATCTCGCACGGACTATCGCTCACTCGTCGTCCTTATTAAATATCGCAACAAGATTAACGTTATTACTTAAAAAGAGGTAAGAAAATGTCGAGAGCGAACTACCTCGCTCGCTTCGAATCCTCATGGAGGGAGCGAGAAATTCGAGGGAAGTGGATGCTCATAAACAGGCGGGTTAAAGCGGCGTTAGTCGTGACGAGAATCTCGCGTAATTCTCCCGAGATTGAAGAGACCCCAGGTTCCCCCTCTGGCATGCGCTCCGCTTCGAAAGGACGTTGTATCCTCTGCGAACGAAGGCGCGCGCGTCCGACAGTTTAACCGAAGTCCTTGCACGATATCCCGCTCGCTCGTCCGTCTCTAACTAGATCGGGCAATCAAGCGAGAGCCTCACCTGACAAACAATCGTTCGTGCGCCCGTCGTTGATTAGACGAGAGGTTGATGAACCCCCGTACGCGCTTTGATGTCTGCGGGCGCGATATACATTGCAATTAGCTTAGCTTATATTTTTCTGTTTAAACAATTCGGTAATCGACAGACGATTTTCTCTTTAAGATAAGGTTACGCCGAAGAAGATAGAAATTTTACCAATTTTAAATATAATTGCTTTTCCTTTAACAACGTGTGCAACTTCTAAAGTATTATAATATTATATAAATGATATGCCTGACGTAATGCTTGCTACACGAGTAATGCGAGTGAAACAATAATCAGTTAAGCGCGATTGAAAAAGCGTAGCGGTATCTTAAATCACGTTACCGATGTTGAACAAACTTTTCAATCTGGCGAATTATTTTGATAGAGCCCGAAGAGATGAACCTCGTGCACGATCTTACGCTCCGCCGATCGTGATAAAACTCGTTTCTACTTGCGTGGCGCAAAGCTAACGTCTGAATTACATCCGGACCCTCTCATCACGGCCAGGTTGACTTAATCGATACGCCTCCATAAAAATTACGACGCCCGACGCGACAACCTGATGAAATCAATTGGGCGGTGTTTCGGCCAAGGCCGTGATCGCGTCACATGGAAAGTCGATAAATATAACGCCGTAGACAAAGAGACAAATTAGATAATGGACTCAACAAATTGAGCCTATTGCCCGATCTAATTATCCACCACGATTATCGGAAACGTTCAAGACCGAGAATCACGTAGAGAAGCTGCGCCCTTGAAAGGACAGAACATTTCGATCGTAGATATGCGTCACCTTTTGTATTTATATCTGTTACAATATTATACATTTAGAATTTTGTAATTTCACACATTAATCATGTTTCTGTTATTTTTCTTTATATGCTTCTTGCAGTTTGATTTTATCGCACTGCAATAAGATCGTTAAATAGAAGGAAATAATCGATATTTATTAAAGTGAAATTGATTATATTATAATCAGTATAGGATTAACTATATTAATTACGTACATTTTATATTAGTTAGGTATAAAATACATTATCGGTTACTGATAAACTCATGATAATTATACGTCTATTTAGAAATATAGAATAATTACCAGTAACTTACATTATTATCAATTATAATTATGTTTAGATTAGAAATTATCATTATGATGTGTTACGTTATTAGGTATACAGTTCTATGAGAACAGTAGATGCATTAATTTGTTTAAAAATGATGAGCCTGCTTAGAAAATGAACAACAGAGTTTAATGGATCTTTGCTTGAAATGGTATCATTGAAATTTTATCTGACAAAATCGAATTATAAAAGAAATTATAAAAACGAGATTGTCATGTTAAATATGGGTGTGGTAAAGTGATTCAAAACGATTTGATTACTTCATAGTTTCTTTGTAATTAATGATCTCTTACATGATCACAAAGATTTTTAATAAAATGAATAAGATAAAGTCGTCAATTATTTATTCATATTGACAATCCAGTAATATAGATGCAGTGGTTAAGTATAATTAGACAACGTCAGGGGTATTTGTCTTTTTACAAATAGTCTTCCATATATACCATAATAAACGGATAAGTAATACCACTGCGGCGACGGCTATGGCAGGCCAAGTCAAAATCCTGCGCATCTGCAAAAATATGCCACTCGTAGAATTCTAAGCTATTCATGCATAGGCTATTTTAGAAATTCAAATTAAGATTAACGTAATTCTTAAAATTTGTGTATGAATTATGCGCATAGGCACGAAAATTCTTTAATATAAAATTTATGTATTTTACAAGAATATAGAAAATCTGTAAAGCCAAATGTTATCACGATAAATACTAGATATAAAAAAATTCGCTGTCAATTTGTCATAAAATATCAATTTAGCACGACACGCTAGCTCCAAAATATATTATTAGAATCATCTCCACTGTTTTATTTAAATCGCTAGTTAGACGAATCATATTTTACGATAATTTGCAAGCTATAAAATGTCTATCGAAAGACATTTTGTTAACTCAATATTTTTTAAGGATATTTAGGACCTAATAAATATTTCAAATGGCTATGTTAATAAAAAAAAGGAAAAAGGCAATAAGAGCCAACGCCAGGGACTTGTGGAAAGATCATGTTCACAAATTGTTCTGTAGATATTTGTGCTGTGAAAACGTTATTCCAAAATCTTCTCACTCACGGAACATGATTTTTCCACAAGTTCCACAACCTACTGGACTCGCTTGCATACATGAACCAATGAATTGTCTACCTAATACCACACGGAGTATTTGGCCGTTACTCTTATGTACTGCAATGCGAGCGTAGCGTTCTGACATCCTCCACCGGGTGAGATCGTTATAATTTTTATGTTAAGTGAAGTCTTCGTGTTGTCTATCTTAATGATCACTCTGATTGTTCAATATTTTATGTTACTAATTAATTTATTTGTCATGTTTCTTATTACATTGCGATACATTTGTCCTTATGTCACTGATAAGAATCACATAAAATGACCGAAACGTTTGACTCGTTTAAATTTATCAAATATTAAATCTAGCATTTTATTCACACCTAACACCTAGCGTTGGCTCTTATTGCCTTTTTCCATTTTTATTAATTTTCGATATTTAGGACTTTTATCATTGTGAGCCTTTTTCTTATTTTTTATTTATTTCAAATACTACTTTTTTATTGATACAACTTTAATTTACTCACTGTTATTTTCATCATGATTCCTTCACTCGTTTATACTGTTGGAAATACACTGTATGGTGTATCTAACACGAATCCCAAGACACAAATGCTCGATCTCGAGCTGCACAGCGAATATATGTACGGAAAATAAGTGTATGTGTGTAAGAGAGAGTTCTAAGAAGAAATGGAAGAATCAGCATTCTAAGTAACAAATATAACTCAGAAAAGATAAATGCTCAGTCTGTCTCGATAACGAACACATATTCTTGTCTAATTCTTTTCCAGACCACAACGATTTTAAATATAGATTTGATTTTTTTATGTTACTGCTTTCGGATTATAATATTATATCTGATTTTATATCTTGATATAATTTCATATTTTATTTCTAATTTTTATTGCTATTTTAATTATCAAATAAACTTAATGTAGTGACTTATCTGGCATTTATTATATTGGTTACAACGACGTTTCGATCGCGAATTGCGATCCTCTTCAGGTTATACAATGCGTAGTTGACTAATGTGGAAGCATTCAGTCATATCTACAAAGGACAGTTTATTAAAAACTTAATAGAATAGTGTTCTTTATATCCCATTTCACGAGCACGATCTCAAAAAGACGTCTATCCTACTCGGCACTTCGAAACGTTATCTACATAACGTTATCTACATAACGTTTCGAAGGGCCGAGTAGGATAGACGTCTTTTTGAGATCGTGCTCGTGAAATGGGATATAAAGAACACTA
>NW_011967184.1:60889-66608 GCF_000949405.1 Vollenhovia emeryi | reverse complement strand
AAACTTAATAGAATAGTGTTCTTTATATCCCATTTCACGAGCACGATCTCAAAAAGACGTCTATCCTACTCGGCACTTCGAAACGTTATCTACATAACGTTATCTACATAACGTTTCGAAGGGCCGAGTAGGATAGACGTCTTTTTGAGATCGTGCTCGTGAAATGGGATATAAAGAACACTATTCTATTAAGTTTTTAATAAACTGACCTTTGTAGATATGACTGAATGCTTCCACATTAGTCAACTACGCATTGTATAACCTGAAGAGGATCGCAATTCGCGATCGAAACGTCGTTGTGACCAATATAATAAATGCCAGATAAGTCACTACATTAAGTTTATTTGATTTTCAATACACTGGCAAAGAAAATTCCAATTTTATTTTAATTATATTGAGTCGCGCTACCTTTACCGTTTCTGTATCGTTTTTACTATTTTTAATCTGTATAATCCTCCCAAAATAAAAAAATAATTTATACTTATCATAGACCACTATTTTGCAAATCGAAATTATGGAATATTTATAAGCTCACAGTTACAAGGCCGTTGAGGGAACATTTTGCGTGTTACTTGGTTGAAGCTTATCAAACTGCAGGCAGGTGCAACAATCGATTACCGATAGGACGATTACAACGCGTTTGTTCCACTATTTGCATGACAGTTACAAGAGAAGCCACTACGTTAACGGTATCTACGAAAGATACATTTCTCTTCGACGAGTATCAGATATCGCATTGGTCCGTTGATCGATAGACCGGAAGAGAGATACAATTATTTGCAGCAAGATGATCTCAATTAAGGACACCGCGGCCAAACCTATATGTCGACTTATAATGTCTATAAACATTGATCATGATGTCACTTGTATTTTACGGTATGATTAGTTGTGTACTTATAACGAATATGTCATGATAATAATTATCTCATAATATTTTAAAAGCCTACACTATCGAAAAAATGAAACTAGAGAATCCTGTTAGTTGATGTAAAAATATATCGCTCTTTCTCACATTATAATTTACGTAAAACAGTTATAAAAATCTGAACATTCGACACCGCAATGAAAATATGACGGTATATTTGCTTTTTATTTAAATCTCTAGAGATTAACCATTAATTGTCTATTCCGTTTTTTCCTCATAAAATCTATAAGTGCCTTCATTTTAAAGCAGTCGGTACTCGTTTCGGATTAGGTAATCGACAAAATAACAGACCACATCTAAAATATCCTTGTCTCGTGTTTCTTCTCGGAGAAGTATCGATGCTACTAAAGCCTTATCTACAATGTGCTCTTCGCGTCTAGAAACATTCTACTTTGTTATTATAATAGAATGTAAACTGGGGTTAAGATTCCGAGTAATGCAACCGGGCAGTGCCTTCGTTCCGATAAAATCCCATTAAAGATCAACAGTGGCACAGTAATGCGACAATGTAAAAGATATTCGAATATCATGGTCAGAAAAGTGCAGAAAAATGTGACACTAGAAATATTTAATCTTTTAAAAAGTACATTTTAGAATAAAAAAATTAATAAAAAAAATAATAAAGTTAAATTGTAATAAAATTAATAAAAAAGGCAATAAAATTTGACAAAATGACAAAATTTATAGCAGAGAAAATGTTAGAAATATGTTAGAATATGATAATGTAACTTAGTCGCGCATCAGCGTAAAAATAACGATTACAAATAATATAAAATAAAAGATGAGACAAAATTAAATTAAATTAGAAGATTAGAAAAGTTTTGTATAGCAACACAAAAATGTTGAGTCAAAATTAAAATCTATTATCACCGTTTTCGAATTTTCTTCCCGTGTAATATTTTTTTTAAAGCATGCAATAAATTTTGTGCTCTTGATATATTTCCGATAATACACTTCGTCGATCGCTTTTCACTGCAAAACTAATCCGCGATGAGTGATAAATACTCCGCAAAATCGAAACGAGCTTTCGAGGTTGAGAAAAAGACAGAACTCTGCGAGGTTCATAAGACTTTCCGGTCTCTTTTGATCGAAAGTCCCGTTAACATCGCGTTTTTCCTTTGACGTTTCCAGACTCTTCTTCCCGAAACGCCGAAGGCGTGCGGGCGGCAAAATGAGCTTCATTAAACAAGGTGGCAAAACTTTGTCTACTTTTTGAAAGGGAATAGTAAACGGTTCATTGGACAAACTTGTGATCCGAACAATCAACAAGCGTGTACGCCATCGCAGGAGTATTTCTTATACGTGAGAGAAAAAGGAAAGCGTAAGAGACAATTTTCGCCAAATGATTTCAGAAACCAGAATTTTCATAATAACTATAATGGGATCCGCGATGAAATGGGAGCGATGTGCCGCTAGGGACTGCCAGTCAGGAATGATTAGTCGAATCAAAGTGATTGATTTGATGTCATGCATCGATAAATGGCCGATATCGAACAGTGGTTGATATTTTGGTTACCTTCGACCGCGTTATAGCTATTTTTATATTAATTTTGCAATTGTGAATATTTCTGTAAGATTTCTATCGTTCTTCGACCAGTTCTACATCGAATTGATACAAAGTCGAAAAACACAGTACGTATGTATTCGATGTAGAATTGGAAAGACGGGGCCGAAGGACAATAGAAATCTAACAAAACTATTCGCAGTTGTTATCGATATAAAAATAATTATGGCGAGGTTAAAGATGATAAAAATATTAATCAGAATTCGACAGCGTCCATTCATCGACGCACCAATGTCAAATCGACGTCGATTCGACTAATCATTGTAGGCTGGGATGCGATTCGAGAAAATCATGTGGACACAGCGAACTATGATCCCAAGGTTGTAATGAAGTAACTCGCACTAACTCTCAGCCTTGAAAATGGAAACTATCGTGAGTCGCACCGTTCCCTGTTTAACAATAAATTAAACATGCATTTCGGAAAACTGCAATTTACTTTCCGACCGTGCTGAGTTCGACAGCAATAAACAGCCTAATCAAGTGACAATATATTATGCGAATCTGTATAATAATACATTGTTATAAAGGTATTAGTAAATTTCGTAAACAAGCTGCTTAAGAATACAATTTAAGAAAGACATGTCTAATACAAATTTTTCAATTAATATCAATTTCGACTTAGAGAAGCGATATTAGAAAATTGTAATAGAATTAATAATAAAATTGCGCATGAAAGATCTAACATGAAAGAATGTTCTAAGCTGCATGTTTAATTATACGATACGTGCAACATTATTTAATTGTACGTTAACGTTTAATCTCTCGTAAAAGCCCGCTATTAATTTTCACTGGTCACCTATATACATTACACGCGTTTCTAATCAATTACGCGCGGAAATTCTTGTCGGTTGCCATCGTAATAAAGAGGGAGTTTTATCTCGCTGCGATCGATAGCGGGGGGGAGCAGGGGGGGGAGGGGGAATGTTCGATAATACCTTTTCAATTCGATAACACACGAATCGCCGTGACGCATATCGGGTCCTGAATTATTTAGTCGATTATTAAATCAAATTAAAACAGTTGGTACAAAAATAGCCACAAAAGACTACAATTTTGTCCGGGAAAAACCGATTCGAGAACCCTCACGCACGGAATTTTTTTTGGATCGGAATCGTTGTGCATTGTTCCGGAAATGGAAGAGCAGATCTATAATGCGCAAATAACTTTGCTGAAGCGCTCATGGCCAATTTACGCATTTCGACGTATCCGATACCGACGAATGTCATGCGCACGGCCCGTAAACGATGCGCCGACACTCGCGCGTCAGGAAGCTCGCGATTGATCGCCTCGCATCCTGCGAAAATCGTGTCAACGAATTCGTCACCGAGCGCGAGAAAGAAGCGCCGCTGTTCAAATTAAAAGGAAAAAAGAAGGAAGCGAGAGAGGGGCAGGGATACGCGAATACCGGTTCGTGCAATCATAATTGCATTAAACAAGCATAGATTAATCAATTGCAGTGAAATTGTACACGCAGAATATTTCATTGTACACTCACTACCGATCTAATGGCCGATCTAATAAACTCAGCGCATTGTTAATTTAGAATTTCCTAACCGCGCCATTTATTTTGAGAGTCCGCGGCTCTTTCGAGGGCGGGATTTAATAGCTAATCCGCCGGATGGAGACGCGGGAAGAGACTTAGGAATAATCCGACGAGAATACCCCGAGATCGATTCGCGGCCATTATTATCTCATCTGGAATTCGATTGCGAGATCGCGTCCTCGCGCGTACGTTTCCACCCTCAGGTTTAGCTCGCGCGCGCCGCGGATTTCGTCGCCACCTGACTACTCCGCAGAAGGGTCTAAGAATGTCCTGCGATCCATACATCGCTCGGATGCGACGGGTTATTTTAAAAAGACACATAAGAATATATTATAGGTGCACATACGGGGCTAGGCGGGCACGCTGCTTGACCTTTGTCTTCCACGAGCCGAAACCTTTGCCACTCGCGCGTGCGGCTTCGCGGATCAATTCAGCCGCTCCTTAAACTCGTCCATCCGCAAAACTACCCTCAGAACATTCGGAAGTTCAGTGGGTTCGGAAATTTTTCAGAAACGTGAACGTCACTAGATTAATATCGATAACATTTGTTTATGAAAGTCCCCGAACACTCCTCAGGCAAGATTCTCGCGTCGTAAATTTCCGAGAAACAAAGACTACAGACGCGGCTCAAGTTTCTCGCCGGTGTCGCCGGGTGGCGAGAGACTTAAAAATATTGGCACAAGTTGGAGAATAACCGGGGATACGATCTCCCGCGATTAGACCTGTGCCCCGTAATTGAATTTCGCCGATAAAATCGTTCGCTCCGACGATCGCGAGTGCCCCCCATCCCCCCCCCCCCGTTCGCGGTACCCACCTGCACCCCCACGCAACTCTGTCGCGCGCCGAACAATAAAAGTACTTAAATCAGTTGGACGAAAGTTCGCGGCGCGAGGTAAAAATTGAACGGTTATATGCATTTAGAGTGCGCCCTCGAAAGAAACTTCGGCTACTTAATACGCGCATGAACTTATCTCGAATGGACTTCGTCTGTGCGTCGCGGCTTGTTTATCCGCGCGGAGGCTTCCTTAATAAAAATCGCATCTCGCGGGGATGGGAGGAAATCCCGCGAGATCGCCAAGTATCTTTGCGGATTAACTCCTCGACCGTTTGCATGACAAATTCGCGCCGAATCTCTCGTCCGCTGTTTGTCTACTAAAACAAACCGGGGGTTTGCAATTTGTTTAAGGGTCCACGGTGGTGAAAATGCCTCTCCGTTAATCGATATTAGGCCACCTTTGATTAAAGTACCGGCAAGTTGCCGTGGTCGCCGACCGTTTGCAAAAGTCAAGATGGCATGAAATAATATAACTTTCGCATATTTTATGCAACGTGTACGTGTATTATACGACAGTGGGTGCACACCACAGGCTTCTATACAGGGTGTTCCAGGAGGAAAGGTCAATATTCTGGGAGGTGACAGTGTCGGTCATTTTAAGCAAAACTGTTCATATGAATATACAGGGTGAGTCTTTCCATATCCGACAAAATTTTTGAGAAGGTAGAACGGATCGAGATGAACGGAAAAGTCCTGTACCATTTTGCAATTTTCGTAATAGTTAACGAGTAATTAATTATTAAAAATCGTAGTCTTAGGCCGGCCTACCGCCCAATTCGAGCGCGTGGCGAGATGTGCGCATAGCAATATCGATCGCCGGGCGGTCACATCTTGCCACGCGCTCGAATTGGG